>NC_140961.1:26021656-26054156 GCF_056783735.1 Eptatretus burgeri
ACCCACCCTATGGGCGATCTTGTTCCAAGCATGCAACATGTTCTTCTGATGCATACCTTTATTTGGGCGGTGTATAGGCAACTGACAGCTCTCTTTTGGTAAAATAAAAAAATAACCCAGGTTACGTGCATGAAGCAAAAACATCAGCCACTGCTTCTAATTTAAAACACCTCACTACACTGGAAAATGTGGGGACAGGAATACTGTGCTGTAAATGGTGTAGACTTGTAATACCCTCCCCCACCGGGAGGAGGTGCTACACGATATGCATTCACATAGAGAATTTGCGTCCCACATCCTCCCCTCTAAAACCACCGGCAACGATAAAAAACACCCTATACATTAATTGGGGTCATGCTGATCCTATGCAGCAAGTCTGAATGTAATCAGCCCAGAATTGTAGGAGTAGCGTGACAAACAAACAAACACACAAACAGCGGTCCGTAAATTACAGAAAATACAAGACGACCGTGAACCCGTTGGGTTCCCATTGTGACAGCGGTTGATGAAAAAAATAATTTCAAGAAAAAAAAGATAGCTCCAGCGAACTATACCGCTGAGGTTGTTTGCATAGATCAAATTCTCGCGAAGAGTACTTGATTGAATCAGGAATTGATTCTTTAATCATTTTTTTCGTTGCCCGATTTTAACAAAACTTGATACTGCACACCGCAGGAGAATGTTGAGTAAGGTGGCTCTAAAATTTTTGCGCTATCGTGTACCGTTTTGGCTGTATTTCGGGAACATACATACATACATACAAGATGAGAGTTTAATAATATACTAGATGACCCGTGAACCCGTTGGGTTCCCGTTGTGACAGCGGTTGATCAAAAATCATTAAAAAAAAAAGAAGATATCTCCAGCGAACTGTACCGCTGAGGTTGTTTGCATTGATCAAATACTCCCGAAGAGTACTTGACTGTATTGGGAATTGGTTTTTTTAATAATTTTTTTCGTTGCCCGATTTGAATGAAACTTGATATTGCGCGTCAATGTGAAAAAACAAAAAAACAGAGAAAAGAAAGTCGAAGAAATTATTGTGCGTAATCTTCGAAACACAATTTTATTTATTAATGAACACGGAAGTATCAGATCAAAATGGCGATGTTTATTTTATGCTTAAAATTAAATTGTTCTTTGGCTATACTAAATGTTTGAGATTTTTAAAATAAATCATTTCAAGAAAAAAAAAGATAGCTCCAGCAAACTATACCGCGGAGGTTGTTTGCATTGATCAAATAATCCCGAAGAGTACTTGACTGAATCGGGAATTGATTTTTATCCCCCGCCGCGTGGCGGAAGGGGGATATTGTTATCACCCGGGTCATCCGTCTGGCTGTCCGGCTGTCTGTCCGTCCGGCTGGCTGGGCGTCAACATTTATAGCTGTGAGTGCGATAACTCATAAACTGTTCGCCATATCGATTTGAAATTTGAGTCACACATGCACCATCTGAAAAGGAAGAACCCTATTGATTTTGGGTGTGGCCAGATCCAAGATGGCCGACTGGGGCGGCCATCTTGAAAAAATGTTTTTTGTAATAAATGGAAAACTGCTTATTTGGTTTCAATTATGTTTCAATGGCGGCGGATTCCCCATCTCTGATGGTATATTTTTTCATATTTTTTCGTTGCTCAATTTGAACAAAACTTGATACTGCACACCACAGGAGAATGGTGAGTAAGGTGGCCCTAATTTTTTTGCGCTATCGTGTACCGTTTTGGCTGTATTTCAGGAACATACATACATACATATATACAAGATGAGATTTTTAGTAATATATAGATATAGATGTCTACTGGTCGGGGAGTCAGTTATAAATTTGGCGTACAAGTGTGCATCATTTCCTAAGGGCCACAGTTGTACCTCTGATGTAGATACCTCTGAAGGTTTGGGTAGGAATTCAGAATTTGGCCAGGGAAATACCTTGCTCACTCTGTCAAAACACACCATCTGATCATTAATGTCCACCAATTAATGCTAGCATCTGGGAGACCCAAGTAAACGTTCTTCCCAGGGAAGGTGCACTCATCGATGTAACCCCCTGCTTGCAAAGCACAGTCTAACAGCATATAGTCAGATCAGGAATTGAACTGAGGTTCTACAGCTCAAAGGTAAGTGCACTATCTCTGCACCATCCAGACAGTAGATTCAATAAACATGAACAAAAATGCAACATCACAAATCACATCTTAGTCTTATCAAATTATCATTCAACTTTCCCATCTGCTGCTATTAGTTGCTGGACATTAAAAAATCTCATGGTGTCCTTCGTGAAGAGTTGATGAGCTATTGCTGGCACCCTGAACAAAGACCAAATTCCTGCCCTAACCTACAGAGGCCACTGCATCAGTGATACAGCCATGCCCTCAGCCAATGATGCTACCCTGCAGCCAGGTACTACATACAAAACTACAATGGCACTCGGTGGAGCGCATACCTCTGCCAGGCTGAACAGTCTACATTTTGTATCCCACTGATAGGCCGGATCTGGATCCAGACGGACCAGAATTGAACCAAAATCGAATCGGTTAGTTCTTGTCACCTAACGAACTCATCCACCTTGTTTTTGTCATAATTTGTTCATAACTCTTTGAGATATCATGCTATATATTGTTTTTGGCCCCATCTCTCAAGGTGAAGATTCACTTTAAAAATTCTAATATCCAGATCCAGATCTTCATCAAAATGGAATCAATTTGTCCTCATCATACACCCCAACCCGTCCATCAAATTTTGTCCAAATCCATCCACAACCTTTTGAGATCTCCTGCTCACAGCCATACCAACAAACAGACAGACATGGTTGAAAACATAACCTCTGTCCACCTTCAGTGGCGGCGGTTATAAGAAGATCATTGAACTGTTACAAAACAGGCAGACGAGCTGTATAAACTTTACGTATGGTGAGAGAAGGGGGAAAGGGTATACTTGTGTTGAGAAATTAGAATTGAGAAAAGGAATGGAGGAGTACGATAGGAAAGAGGAATGTAGAGTATTTTTTTTTGGGGGGGGAGGTGGGCTGATGGAGGGGATTGGTGAGACCAGGATCAAAAATGAAGTTGGCAGAAGTTACGCAGTAAATAGAGGTGAAGTAGGTATGAGGAAAGCAGTGTATGACAAAATAGATGTGGCGCGTGGGGCAATTTAAAGCTTCACATTTTACATACGTTATAAATACAAGGCCCTGAAGGGTACCTAAAGGGTTCAATCCCCTATACCTCATGTAAACCTCTGTTTGGAAATCCACTTCTCCCGACCTCAGTGTTACTAAATCTCATCTGATGGAGTTCAGTTTTGCGTTCAGTCATTGGTATGTGTGGGCCAGCTTTCTTTGCTGCAATTCTGTAGGCCTTTGGCGATATATGCAGCTTGCATATACCCTTGGGCATTCCAGCTGTAAAGGGCGACGGTGAAGTAAATGCTTATCGGTGTCCTCTCTGTCTCATTCACAAGGACATACTGCATGTAGGCATTATAAAGATACGCAAGAGAACTTATACACAGAGGACATTTGGCCCATCATGCCTGCGACGTATCCACAAACACCCTGTTACCTTAATCTACTAATTTCCTTATATTGTACAATTAAAACCCACATTTCCACCATTCATTGAATCTAACTGAACAACCACACCACACTCCCTTTATAATTCACTTAACTATCCGATTTCATCTCACAGCAGGAAATTTAACTGGGTTACCGACACAAAATGGCCTTATCTTATTGAGAGAACCTGTAAGATATTTAATATCTACCGCCGAATACAGACAGAACATCTGACTTTAAGTGCAGCACATCTGTCCTGGTCTGCACCAGAACAGCAGTTGATGTCGGGTTCAGAATCACGTGGGAACAACTCCATGGCGAGAAAGCTGAGAGGGAGTGCATCACCAACTAGGTTATCTTACCATCCCTCAACGTACAACACAAAGCTTTCACCGAAATACTGGGAAAATAGCAATATGGGACTTTTGAAATGACATAATCCAGCTCAGAATGCTCGGTGTGCATGCACATCACTCCTTACAAGCAATGTTGATTGAGGCATGTTTCCGTATATCGTGTATGCACGATAAGGTTGGTTAAATGCCTCACAACGTTTCTGAAAGCAGAAAATACTTGGAAAAGTAACTGAGAGAAAGGGATGTGCTTCTGCACAACTAAAGAGTTGGAGGACTTTTTCAGTTCTCCAAAAGGACAGAATTTTTGCATTTTACCGTACTGCAAAATCCTGACGATATGGGCCGGTGCAAGGCCCGGAGGATCGTAGACGGGCGCATTATACCCAACCCCCCCGGTGGATCGCATCCATTGTATGGACTTCGAATCTTGCGGGAGTGCCTCACATGGCAGGCTTAGTCATTTATTCAATGGACGTCCGCAATTGGAAACACGAGGCCGGGCGTCACTGCAACCAGAGAAATGGCTTCTGACTCTTTGACAAAAGACATCCTCTCAATGTCAAAATACACAAAGCTTGTGCCAGCTATTATTCACGTTTTTAAAACCTTTTTTTTTTCGCACATTACTCAAAGATTGGAATATCCCATCAGCGAAGCGGCAGGTCTTCTCTGTTAGACTTCCCTGAGGGAGACACCGTATCTGGTTTGGTTGCTTCTTAACACCTATGGGAAGATAATGTCTGGGGCTTGTGAATTCAGAGGTTAAGTTTAAAGTCGACTTTAAAAATTACTAGATGACCCGTGAATCCATTGGGTTCCCGTTGTGACAGTGGTTGATGAAAAAATCATTTTAAGAAAAAAAAAAAAAGATAGCTCCAGGGAACTATACCGCTGAGATTGTTTGCATTGATCAAATTCTCCTGAAGAGTGCTTGACTGAATCGGGAATAGATTTTTAAAATATTTTTTTTCGTTGCCCGATTTGAATGAAACTTGATACTGCACATCGCAGAAGAATGGTGAGTAATGTGGGCCGAAAATTTTTGGATTATCGTGTACCGTTTTGGCTGTATTTCGGTATGAGGAAGTCGGGAGTGGTGAAGAAGTATGTGAGGATCGTGCAGGATATGTATGAGGACAGTGTGACAGCGGTGAGGTGTGCGGTAGGAATGACGGACCGGTTTAAGGTAAAAGTGGGATTGCACCAAGGATCGACTCTGAGTCCTTTCCTGTTTGCAATGGTGATGGACAGGTTGACGGACGAGATCAGACTGGAGTCTCCATGGACTATGATGTTCGCGGATGACATCATGATCTGTAGGGAGAGTAGGGAGCAGGCTGAAGCGAGCCTTGAGAGGTGGAGGTACGCACTGGAGAGAAGGGGAATGATAGTCAGTCGGAGTAAGACGAACTACATGTGCGTAAATGAGAGGGAGGGTGGTGGTGTGGTGCGGTTGCAAGGAGTAGAGGTGGGGACGGTGGATGGGTTTAAATACTTGGGATCAACTGTCCAAAGTAACGGAGAGTGTGGGAAAGAAGTGAAAAAGAGAGTGCAGGCAGGATGGAGTGGTTGGAGAAGAGTTGCAGGAGTGATTTGTGACAGAAGGGTAGCTGCAAGAGTTAAGTTGAAAGTATATAAGACGGTAGTGAGACCAGCTATGTTGTATGGTTTGGAGGTGGTGGCACTAACAAAAAGACAGGAAGCAGAGCTGGAGGTGGCAGAGTTAAAGATGCTGCGATTCTCGTTGAGAGTGACGAGGATGGACAGGATAAGAAATTAGTATATTAGAGGGACTGCGCAGGTAGGACGGTTTGGAGACAAAGTGAGAGAGGCGAGATTGAGATGGTTTGGACATGTGCACAGGAGAGAAGCGGAGTATATCGGGAGAAGGATGTTGAAGATGGAGCCGCCAGGCAGGAGGAGAAGAGGAAGGCTAAAGAAGAGGTTCATGGATACAGTGAGGGCGGACATGCGGGTGGTTGGAATGTCAATGGAAGATGTGGAGGATAGAGCGAAATGGAGACTGTTGATCCGCTGTGGCGACCCCTAACGGGAGCTAGCCGAAAGAAGAAGAAGAGGAGAAGAGTTTTGAATGTGGAGAAACGAGACTTCGGAATTAAAACTTCGAGATATTTAGAAAATTTTACTCGAGCCGATTTTTGATTTAGGTTTTATTTTTCAAATGGCAGTCCTGTGAGGAGTGCCAGTTGGCAAAATACGCAATCGGAAAAATCTTGCCAGGCAGAGGAACAATTGTATGTGAACCAATACGTCTTGGCAATGAATCTTCGTCGGTGGATCGGTCAGAATGAAAGGCATCGTATCCAGCGCTTCGATCCTAGCAGATCACTCGTCGCCTACCGGCTTGTTGGGTAGTCGATGTAGTCGAAAAAAAAATCTTTTTTTTCAAAAAAATCTTTTTTTTGAGATTTGTTCTACCCTAATTATCAGTATTTAAAATGGCGATTTCGATCAAACTTGGTTGGTAGGTTCATACCATGACCGAGTTATGTGCAAATGAGAACCGTTGCTATGGATCCATCCGTTGCCGAGCAACGGGACTTTGAATTTTTTTTTAAATCATAAAAAAAATTATTTTTTCGAAAATCAAAAATCGGGCCACGAGCGACTGTGGGCAGTACATTCAGCCATATTGTCAAAAATTCCCAGCTGGATCCTATGAAAACTGTCGGAGAAGATAGACTTTGAATGAACCCTGGTCGAAAACAATAAAAAAAACGAAGTTCGTTATATCTCAGAGACTATGAGTCATATACATGAAACTGGTATGGTAGGTTCATGGTATGTCCTAGTTATGTGTGAGAAAGAACCGTTGCTATGGACCCCTCCGTTGCCTAGCAACGGCTGAAAAACCTCTAAATGTGGGGGTATTTTAACAAAAAAACAATCTGCAGCATTAACCCTTGAAGCAAGAATCATGAATTTTCTTGTGCTTAATCCTCAGGTCATTCCCCATCGAACGGGCCCATCGCGTCAGGTTATATTGGGTAGTCGACGACCCATGTCCGCCTACCGGCTTGTCTGTCTGTCCAGAGCAAAACTCCGTGGACTTTGATCCGTTCTTGATGAAACTTGGTTATGTGTTCGATATCAATGTCTAGTTGTGTTTTCCTGGATGAGGGTGTGCTACACCCATTGTGGGTGGTGCCATGCCCAAAAAATTGCCATTTTTAGGGGTAGTCGGATAAAAAAAAAATCTGTCTTCTCCTCGGGAATTGACTGAATGGAATGGGTTCTTCGGTATTTGAACAGCAAAATGAATTATACAAAACGTTTTATCGTCCGCTTTTTCATTTTCGTCCCAAGGTCAAGGTCATAAGGTCAAAAACTTAGAAAATTGCGAATTTTGACTAAAAATCATACGACCGCCCAAACTTTGAGAGCTAGGATGATAATATTTTTTTATACATAATCTTGAGGTCATTCCCCACCTAAAGTCTTGAAACCATTTTGCTCTATCGCTAACACTTTGCCCATGGCGCCCCCTTCAAGTTTGTTTTTACGCTGATTTCATCAAAGTATGGATAATCCGAGTGCGAAATGCCATATAGCCTATATGACGTTATATTGTTCCTGGAATGTTCCAGAGGAAGTTTTGCACCAAAGGTCATAATCCTTGACCTTTGACCTTTCAAGGCCACAAAGGTCAAATTTTCAAAGTTGTGGGAATCGAACCGGGGTTTCGACCTTCTTCGATGAACTAACTCCAATAAGCTATAGCACGTATCATGTTTCCTTATTGTCATGTCCGCAACATTGTTTTGTGACCTTTAAAGGTTATGCAAAGGTCAAATTTTGAAAGTTGTTGAACGAAACCGGTTTTTGACATTTTGCAGCTCATAACCTGTCACCCGTACCACATCATGTTGATCATTTTTATAACTTGGTCAAAAATTATCACATTGTCTCATCCTTGACTTCTGAAACAATCTACATCGTCAAATACCGCTCGTGAACCATTGTCGTCTTCAAACTTGTTTAGATTTAAATTTGCATTAAAAGTTTTTTTTATAAGTAAGATCATAAAAAAATAAGCAAGCTCAAACTGCAATTAACCTGAACAATTACAGAGTGATGCCAAACTTAATGTTTCACCTTACACGACCCTGACACGTACAGAGGAAGAAAGACAGACAGAAGGAGAGATGAAAGAAGATATAATTGGAAGAAGATATAAACAGAAGAGCCCAGTCTGTTGGCAATTTAATCAGATAGCTGTTCCAGGTGAAATATCATAATAGCAGCTCTAATAGTCTCTTGAATGTTCAGAGACAAACTTCAATGGTCTCCTTGTGTCTCAAAGACAAGGACATACTCCACCTCTCGTTCAGAGGGCATATTGTTCAGATTCTCCACATCTCATTCAGAGGGCTGTCTCCAACTGTCTGTCTCCAGATCCAGGACAAACTGCTAACTCAAAACACTCCGGGGTCATGACATCATACTTCATGATTAGTTCCCAGAAAATCCATCTCTGCACTGATTGGATAAGGGGAGTCAGTCAGTCTAGAAACTATAAAGTTCAGAAACCATTGGCTAAGTTCAGATGCGGATTTGAATTTGTGACCTCTGATTGGCTCGGTCCCAGACCACACCCAGCCCCTCGAAGGGGCGTGCCCCAGCATTCAAAATATCCAATCAAGATGTAGCTTGAAGCTCTAACATCCGTGGGGCTTGCGTCACATATGACACACCTGTGAATTACTTAAGAGAAGAAGTAGAATAAAAGGAAAAACTAGAAAATATCTGAAAATGCAAAACCCGTCCCCTTTGTGTTTGGACTTCTTATTCCGCATGTAAAATAGTACCTTTGACCTTTTGACCAAATTACAAATTATTAATTTGTCTTCTCCATATTCTCGGAATAAAGTGTTGTTGAAAATTTGATGAAAAAAGCTCAAATGGTAAGACTTATGGCCTGGCCACACGGATGGACACACACACACACACACACACACACACACACACACACACACACACACACACACACACACCCACACACACACACACACACACACACACACACACACACACACACACACACACACACACACACACACACACACACACACAGTTAGTGTCTTTTCTTAGGACAACCATTGTAATTATTCAAAGAAAGATGTCAGGATGGTTTCACATGATCATTTCTCGTGACCATCCCTACCTTGTTTACATACATTTTGCAGTAACATCCCAACATACACGAAAAAAAATGTTTTTATTACTTTTTTCTTTACTTTTTTAGAAATAAAAAGATGTTCTACGACTGATTTACAAATGTTGTAGTTCAAACTTTATAGATGTGCTCACATTGTAATGGTACTGTACATACTTTGTAGATGTACTCACATTGTAAATAGTACGTACTTATATAAATATGTGTGGGTTGTTGCTGTCACCGACTTCCTGATAATATTCCACCGTAAATCACACCCATATTAGGTCTTATTCCACCTTGGGCAAATGTGTCTAGCAGTCCTTCCTCCAAAAGCCTGATTGACAGTAGTAGTCAATCTCTTCTCACCCCCCCCCCCCCCTGATCTCTTCCTATTCCCTTACAAAGGAATGCAGTTTTGCATACTTTTCGTACAATCCTTTCAAGTAGTTAAAATTTCACAAGCAAAGGATGCTGCACCAAGTAAAACTTTGTCGGATAGTGCCAGAGTCATTCCCATTGAGAGGCAACTCGGAAATACGCCGTCTGAAGATGACATTAGTAGTATTATTATTATTATTATTATTATTATTATTATTATTATTATTATTATCTCTCCTGGAATTTCGTCTGGTGAGCTTATGTGATCGAGCAGTGTCTGTCGGTATGTCAGTCATTGAGTGAGTCTTAAACACTTCAGTCATTATCGCTTGAACCAAACGATTTTGATGAAATTTGGCCACAAGCTTTATATCTGATGCCGAATGAAGGTGTATTGACCGCATCAAAATCTATGCTCATTGAAATCAAGACTAAAATGCTAAAAAAACAATTCCTGCCCTAACCTATAGGGGGCACAGCCATCAGCAGCACAGCAGGCACTCAGCCCCAAAACATGAACTGTAAACATGTATCACTGTAATCCGCATCAAGAGGGCTTCATGTAGTATCACATGACCAGATTCCGCGCATGAACACCAATCACATGACCAGATTCCACGCATGAACAAAATTTCGATATTTTTGACGTCATTGACTGTTGCTCCTCATCTAGGTGAGCTTCAGGACCTGTGGTCCTACTTTTAGCTCACCTGGACTTTAGTCTGGTGAGCTTATGCAAGGTGCATTAAACGCTATAAGCCTATTGTTTTTGAGGTCCAAACGTCAAGTTGCAGCAACTGATTTCGCAAGTCCCTTTCTCTGACGGCTTGTTTGTTTGTCTGTGTGTCTGCCCAAGTCATAACATTTTTACTATTTGAGCTTTTGCCATCAATTTTTCAAAAAACATTTATTATGATGGGGGTTTGCAATCGTGTGTGTGTGCGTGTGCATGCATGTGTGCGTGTGTGTGTTTTGATATAATTTTGTTTTTTCTAATTTTATTTTTTGTCGTTTTCTGTGTAATAAAATACCTAGTTAACAATGTTTGGTGTCGTATTGTGCAAAGTGCAAACGTCCAGGATGTTCTGAAACCTCTGTTGATTCAACTTATGGTTTTATGCAGGGTGTTTGGAAAAGGCTTTGGTTCTGACTCAGGGTTAAAGGTTATTAGCAAAATAAAGTTTGTTTTAGAGTATAAGGTAATGCCACTTGGTTAAAGGTATGGTTATTTTGGAGATAAAAATCAGGCAATTAGGAGAAGAATGATGAGTCGAGGTTAGGGGGTGAGTCTCATGCTTAAAATGTGTTTTGTCTCAAATCTGTCATTTATTCCTGCACACGATCAACACACCTGTGTTATGAAGTTTAAATTGTACGTACTGTAACCAGATGAATTGTATACTAATTGTTGGAGATTTATACATTTCATCCAAAGTGATAAAAAAACAACTTTTTGACTGTTTTCATTTCCTTCGTTCAGACATCCTATTTCCCCTGCTCCACCTCCTCGGCAATAAAAGACACCTCCTGCTGTCTCCCCTCTTAACTGATTTGCCCGTGCTTTGACCCCTCCTCACCACATCGCACCACGGCTCGAGCTTAATCACGGTTGTCTTTTCCTAGCATTTGGAAACACTAACTTCAAGCAATGGATGCCGTTCAAATAATTCTCCCTCTTCAATGATCAACAACCCGCCAGTACCCCCTTTCCCCAATAACTCAGCCCACACCTCGACTGGCCAGCCAGTCTTGCCTTCAACTGTCCTGCTCCATATCACACATATCAAAACTTTTCCAGCCTTCATTCCAAACCACAACTGCAATTTTGATTCTGGAATGGCTGGAACATTAGGTCGACGCCGACACCAGCACAAATGTTGCAAGCATGCAAACCACATCATTCATTCTTGCTTTCTGAAGCTACTGAAAAATCAAAACAAAAAAACTTTATAAATGTTATTGTACGAAACAGATTTTCACAAGCTGTGTTAAAATTAATCTACTGCATCTTAAACCTCGCTGGCTGTATAATTGTCCCATGCAAGTGTTTTTACTCAAGACAAAGTGCAAAATTAACACTTATACACATCGTCATTTCACAAATACAATGACGAACAAACTACAGTCTCTCTGCCTCTACTTTGCTGAAAAACTCAAACAAAGAGAAAAGTTAATTGTGGCGTATTTGATACAGCTGAATGTTAACTCAGAAGCCATGGCTCTTGTGGCATTAGCTTTATCCGTTGAGCTAACCCAGTGCCTTTAGAGTGGGCTCCAGGAAAGCAAAGGGGAATGGCAGCAGAAGAAGCAAAGTAGGGTAGAACAAATGTGAGTTTCCGGATCCTTACCCTGCCCCCGAGTTACCCCGACAACCTTAAGCCAAAATGAAAGATGAAAAAAGCTTTTTTCCCCTTGGAGCCTCCATGGTTCTACAAAATCTCCTCTCCCTATACTCCCCTTCACCACCTCCCTTCTCTTTCACACGTGAAAGCCTCAATCTCTATTCAGCAAATGCTCATCACCAAAGGCTGCAGCTGATGCAAAGCTGGAGATTCCACGAGTGAATTTAATGGAAATTCTGGAATTGAGAACTTTTTGGATGCCAACCAAACCATATGCCTGGGTTAACCGAGGAGACAAAATTCCACAACAAATTTATCATCGATAAACCAAAATTATTTATGTTATTTCTTCACATTGTGTCGCTTGCTTATATAATGCCGTACCTCATTCGATCAAAAATTGTCCGTTAAACCTTACAGATAATATTGTATCACTGAGCACTGAAGCATTGGTCGATGAGTTATTTTAATTTCTAATTGAAATATATTTCCTGTGCTGAGGATAAAGACGGAGATGAAATGTTGGAGAGATGAAAAATAAAGAGGATTTACATGAGCTTGACCTGCTGCCGATCCTTTCACAATTCTGACTGTGGATCGATTATTCCTAAACTCTCAATCCAAACTTTAGGAAAACACCCACTTGCAAATATTACGACAACATCATGATTCACAGATATTAAATAAAATTCCCGTGTGAAAGTTTTCTTTTGGTAGCAACATATCATCCTCAGTTTTTAAAAAGCAAATAGTTTATTAAATCTCAATGGCAAGGTAATTGCTTTCCAGATACTCCGTTTACGAACAAGGGTGATATTAAACAAGTAAAGTAATATGACCTCGTTAAGATTGTGCCGATTCCATCTTCAGTTTCCTGGTACAGACCCATATTTTTGTGAGAGAACGATTGTAGAATATACCAGTTTGGTTCAAAGTCAACCTGCACTTGTCATTCCAGGTGATCGTAAAATAATGACGGACTGCTGAACGTCTGTGGAGTGGTCGAGTCAACATCTGGAAATTCCTGTGTGAAGTAATCACAGCTCCGCAAAGCATTCTAGGTTTACATCGGATTTTATCAACTCAACGTCCATAAGTGTATGTTTACTGCCATAGAAAACGAGGTGTGGTTGACGTTTTGAGCTTGAGCCCCATCTCAGAGCTAGCTTGTCAAGTGCCAAATTCTCGTCCCATTTCCACCACTTCGGACGACTCGAGCAGCATCTGGATGGCATCATGATTCAATGTGATGAGGATGTGAAAGCAGTTAGCTTGAAATGGCTGCATCCCTGTCCCAAACACTTATACAAGACTTTTTAATAATAATGATACGACGACTACTACTGCTGCTACTTACAACAATGAGTTTATTGTCAGATACCTGTACTGTATATGGGATGCGCATACAACGAGAAGTACTTTCTCAGTCCAAAAGAAAGAGTTCTCATATGCATCTGGAATTAAGACATTGCCACAGCACATTTGCCATATATACATGTACAGTATATACAAGTTGGGTCACCCGATCAACGTGGGGTTATTTAGACGTTAGCAAAACGTGAAGAAGATTGACGTTTAGAGCTGGAGCAAAAAAATTAACCTGGAAGTGCAACACAACAATGATGGTCCAAATGACCAAATTTCCTTGTTTGGGGTCATATATCAGATCATGAGATGACTACTTACACTCAGTGTAGTCCCGTGGAGACTGTGGAATCTTTGTATGTTGATTTCAATTATGAACAGGTAATACAAATAATTAAAAATGCAATTAGTTTGATTATTTGCAGAGAATTGAGTTTCGAACACGACATGAAGTGCCTACGTGCAAGCCAAGCTGCGCCCCTCTCCCAGTCAATTGGTCAGAGCACCATTATTTCTTGTTTTAACATCGACTTGATTACTGGAGAAACTTTTGTGTATTCATTTCCATTCTGCATATTATGTAACACAAATAATTAAATGCAATTGATTCGATGCCCGACAAAGAATTCACCTTCGAACGTGACACCGAAGTACAGACATGCTGTTATTTCTGGTTTTAACATCAATTCGAATATAAAGTGCAATTTTTTATTGTGACTTTGATCTAGCAAGTGTTCCAATAATGTGGTAGAGCAAATTTCAGGGAAATTGGCTCAGGGGTATGAAATTGCATAAAAATTGGAGAGAGAGGAAGAGGTGGGGAGGGGGAGAGTGAGGAAGGGGAGAGGAAAGGGGGTGAGGGGGGATCAGAGATAGAGGAAGAGGGGTGAAAGGGAGAGAGGGAGAGATTCCAGCAGATGTGACAGCCAGTTTAAAGCCCATCCAAGAGATGGCACACACATTGATGAAATACCCTGCCTGTGAAATACCAGGATGACAGTTTATAGCTGGGTCGGGATTCAAACCCAGGCTAGACAGCTTAGAGCGAGTGTGCGTACCTCTCGGCTATCCTACCATGACATGGTGATTCATTATATTTTAACTGAAAACATTTTTTACCAATTGTAATCATCTCATTTATTTTGCCTTCTTAATGCCGGAGATG
The DNA here is from genome assembly GCF_056783735.1 of Eptatretus burgeri. Lineage (NCBI taxonomy): Eukaryota > Metazoa > Chordata > Myxini > Myxiniformes > Myxinidae > Eptatretus > Eptatretus burgeri. The sequence continues at coordinate 26,035,994 of NC_140961.1, forward strand.
TTCACATGGAGAACCGCACCACGGTAATGCCATGGAAACTTGTAGAGATCAAAGCTTGAAGAGCACTTCAAGTGAAATGGTTGAGGAAAATTTTTAAAAGGAAACGTTTCATTTTTAATGTGTATTTATCTATGTCGAAGTGATGGGTCATATAATAAAATGAGATCATACAAACAGGCGAAGCCTGGTGTAAAATAAAATTGCACATTTTTAGCGAGCCAGCTACCGTCCGACGCACCACAGACCAATGCGGGGCCAACACAGGTGAGTAGCCCTTGAACTTTGTTCAAGTCGATCAATATACAGTATTCAGTGACAGTGCGAATATTGTAGAGTGCTTGTCAAGTGGCTTAAGCACTCAAGGAAGCACTCCAATGAATCGGTTGACAAGGAATGGCTTGCTTGGCAAGCGATTAGCAATCGCCAGTCCATCGTATTAAACACCTCCCGGAGACGCCCGAAATGTGAAGCTACGTCAGAATTGGACAAATGATCACTTGTTTTTTAGTAGTCGGAACTGCTGCTGAGTTCAATTCTGGAGCTTAAATTTTGTAATTCGGCTTCGTTTAAGAGATTCTTGAGCTTATGGCATGTGCGGAAATTTAATAAAAGCATGAACGCTGGCATCTCCAGGTGTTTATAAGCAATGCAATGTACCCAGCGGTTTATAGCTATGATGAACAGGCATTCGACGATATGTGAGGAAACAAAAAAAAATACTTTATCGTTAAGAAATTGTTGTGGCCTGTTCCAAGCCAAGGCATTGCTGAGCAGGACAAAAAAAATGGTGGCTTAAGACTCTTGTGAGCTGACATAGGGCTGACCAAGATGGCACAGCGCCATCTTAGTAAGGCTTATTTTGGTTTTTCATGATGACCACCCCCTAAATTATCTTCAAAATGGTGTTTAAATTAACTCAAACATCCAATTTTCATTCATGCACCACTTGGATTTCCCTTAGTATGCATGCAAAGTTTGGAGCCGCTAGGTTTTATGGTTTTTGGAGATATGAAGGAGATGGACGGACGGATACACACACACACGTGTGTGTGTGTGTGTGTGTGTGTGTGTGTGTGTGTGTGTGTATATATATATATATATATATATATATATATATATATATATATATATATATATATATATATATATATATATATATATATATATATATATATATATATACTCCACAGGTCAAAAGTTTTAGAAGACCTCCATTTTTTAGTTTTTACTGAAATTTAAGCAGTTCAAGTCCAGTGAATAACCTAAAATGGTACAAAGCTAAGTGATAAACTGCCAGAGGTTAAAAAAAGTTTAGGTTCCCAAAAACTGAAAAATAATGTAAATTTCAGAGTTCCCTTTTCAGGGAACAAGTAATTGGTTAGCAACTGCAGATTCTGCAGCAATGGAAGTAAATCAAGCCTTGAAAGTTGATGCAAACAATTCCGACAGGTGTCCCAACTTTTATTGATTAGTTACAAACCCTCTGTCTGTACAAAAGCAGTGTTGGAACAGACTGTGTTGCTGCACCTTCTGAATAATTATTTGGACAATATTGCACTGCAGGAAGTAGTATATTGCTATCATAATGGCGAGAAAAAAACAATTAACAAAGGAAGACAGACAGACCATTATAACCCTTAAAAGTGAAGGTCTTTCCTTTAGAGAAATTGCAAAGTAAGCCAAGGTGTCAGTGAGTACAGTTTCCTACACCATCAAAAGGCACTTGAAAACTGGAGGAAACTCTGACAGGAAGGGGTCTGGCAGACCCAAAGCCACAACACAATAAGAAGCCAAGTTTCTGAGAGTCAACAGCTTGCGTGATAGGCAGCTCACAGGACAACAGCTTCAAGCACAGCTTAACACTGGTCGAAGTAAGGAAGTCTCAGCTTCAACTGTGAAGAGAAGACTACGAGCTGCAGGTTTGACAGGTTGAGTGGAAGTAAGAAAGCCATTGCTAAGATGGCAAAATAAGAAAAAGAGGTTTGCCTGGGCCATGAAGCACCAAAAGGTGGACAACTGAAAACTGGAAGAAGATCTTGTGGACCGATGAATCAAAATTTGAAATCTTCGGTTCATCACGCAGGGTTTTTGTACGCCGTCGAGCAGGTGAAAGGATGGTTCCTCAGTGTGTGACACCAACTGTCGAACATGGAGGAGGAAGCGTGATGATCTGGGGCTCTTTTGCTGGATCCAGAGTCGGTGACTTGCACAGAGTGACTGGCACCCTGAACCAAAAGGGCTACCACAGCATTTTTCAGCTCCATGCAATACCCTCTGGTCTCCGCCTAGTTGGTCAGGGGTTCATCCTCCAGCAAGATAACGACCAAAAACATACCTCCAGGCTATGTCAGAACTACCTCAGAAGAAAAGAACAAGACAGTAGGCTTCAAATCATGGAATGGCCAGCACAGTCTCCAGACTTAAACCCCATCGAGCTGGTTTGGGATGAACTGGACAGAAGGGTGAAAGCGAAGCAACCTACAAGTGCAACACATTTGTGGGAACTTCTGCAACAGTGTAGGGAAGAACTTTCCAAACAATATTTGATTTCCATTCTAGAAAGAATGCCACGAGTATGTTCGGCTGTTATATCTGCCATAAGTGGCTTCTTTGATGAGTCAAAAATTTAGATTAAATTTTGTTCAACAAAATGATTCCATGATTTCTTTTTTATCTGCAATTGTTTATTTGTTCTATGCTTTAATTTCAGAGTACATTGAAACATTAAACTGCTTAAATTTCAGTAAAAACTGGAAAAATGGGGGTGTTCCAAAACTTTTGACCGGTAGAGTGTATTGTATATGTATATACACTCAGTATGCAAATCATTAGGAACACCTGCTCTTTCCATGAAATAGACTTATCAGGTGAATACAGGTAAAAGCAATGATCCCTTCTTGATTGCACCTGTTAAATCCACTTCATTCAGTGTAAATGAAGGGGGGGAGACAGGTTCCAGAAAGATTTTTAAGTGCTGAGACGGTTGAGACATGGATTGTGTATGTGCACCATTCAGAGGGTGAATGGGCAAGACTAAAGATTTAATTGCCTTTGAACAGGGTATGGCAGTAGGTGCCAGACACAACAGTTTGAGTTGTCAAGAACTGCAATGCTGCTGGGTTTTTCACACTTAACGGTTTCCCATGTGATCAAGATCAAAAAGATCAATATTTTGAAGGGGAGAAGACATGAGATGGTGGTAACCAGCTGTTTTGAAGACCTGGAGGGAGGAGTGGTATTGAAGAGAGTATGGGAGTTGTTGTTGAGGCAGGAAAAAAGAGGAATGAAAAAGTGAAGGTGAGCAGTGATTCTCGATTTTGGCAGTTTCTCCAGAAGGGGGTTTTTGATGGACCTTGAATGCCCTGCACAAATATAGGGGGGACAGAGCACAGACAGAGCAAGGGGGTGGGGGGGGGGCAAGGCTGTAGAGGAGATTGTACAAGACAGAAAGACCACCGACCTGCCTCCAGTGAGAGACCCAAAGACAGCTTCATCGCGGGAGATACCAATGATCCTATAAGCATTGGTTTTTTTTTTTTTTTTTTTTTTTTTTGTATACCTTGGTCGAGGCTCGTATGAGAGCGAACACACAACTCACAGCAAGGAGGCATGAGACAAGAGGGGCGGGAGTGGAAGGGACAAAACATTGGGGAACAGACACAGGTGAACTGTGGAAGGGAGAGGGATGGGGATGGGACGGGGAACATGGCGAGGGGGAGATGGACATTAACGGGACTTTCAGGAAGGAAAGCAGGAGAATTGAAGGAAGTGGGCTTGGGTGGATTATCGGGGGTAGAAAAGATCGAGGATTTGGATGGGGGAAGATAAGAGGTGGTGGTGAACAGCTGTTTTGAAAGCCTGAAGGGAAGAATGGGAAAGAATAGAGTGAGGAAGTTTATTCCAAAGGCGGGAAAAAAGAGGAATGAAAGAGTGAAGATGAGCAGTGATTCGTGATTTTGGTAGTTTTACCAGAAGGGGGTTGTTGGCGGACCTTGAGCGCCCTGTGGAAATGTGGTTGGGACAAATCGCAGAGAGAGCAGGGGGGGCAAGGCTGGAGAGGAGTCGGTAGAAGACAGAAAGACCACCGACCAACCTGCGGTGATTGAGTGAGAGGCCCAAAGACTCAGCTTCATTGCGGGAGATGCCAATGATCTTAAAAGCCCTGGTTTCGACAGCGTGAAGTCGAGAAAGGTGGGAGGCAGGAGCACCAGCCCAGAGGGGAGAGCAGTACTCCATCAGGCTACGGACAAAAGCTTTGTAAGTGGTCAGGAGCTCAAGAGGGCCGAGGAAGGACTTTGCACGACGGAGGATTCTCAGTCGGCGACTGGCTTTTGAGGCAAGGTTGGAAATGTGACTTTCCCAGGAAAGGTCATGGCAGATAGTGAGACCCAGAAGCTTGAAAGAAAAGACTTCTTCCAGAGGATTGTTGAGAAAGTGGATGGGGGGTTTTTGTAAACGGTCCTTTCGAAGAGACATAGTGAGAGTGTGAGATTTGTCTGGATTGAAAGACATGTTCCACGTGTTGGACCAGTTTGTGATTTTATCCAGATCTGCAGTGAGTGAAGAAGCTGCTGCTTGCCGGGCTGAGGGATGACAGATGGTACGGCAGAGGGTTGAGTCATCGGCAAAGAGAAATAGAGGATTTTCCAGAGAGTCCGAGAGATCATTGATGAAAACCAGAAAAAGAACAGGGCCCAGAACGCTACCTTGAGGAACTCCAGCCTGCACAGGAAGAGGGGATGAAAGAACCTCCATTTAGGGCCACACGTTGACTGCGACAGGAGAGGAAGTCTGCGAGCCATGAGTGGAGATGGCCTTGAATACCATGGGCAGAGAGTTTGGTGAGTAGGGCAGGCAGTGCCAGACTGTGTCAAAAGCACGATATGTCCAGGGATACGGCTCGGATTTCCTGTCTGGCATTGAGGACCTCCATCCATTGATGGGAGAGCAGTAGCAGCATATCTAGGGTAGAGTGACCTGGTCTGAAACCAAATTGATGATTGGAAATCAAGCCATTGGAGAAGAGGAAGGATTTCATGTCTGAAGCGATGATGGATTCCATAACCTTGCTGATGATTGGGAGAAGGCTGATTGGTCTATAGTTACAGGGATCTGTTTTTGCACCTTTTTTATGCAGGGCAGTGATGTTAGCAGATTTCCAAGCAGATGGCAGATGACCTTGGGAAAATGAGAGGGTGAATAGAACAGAGAGAGGGTGAGCAAGAGCAGAAGAGCAGGCTTTGAGGACACGTGGGCTGATGCCGTCTGGACCGGTTGCAGAATCTGACTTGAGGTTTGAAAGCAAGCTCTCCACCTTGTCAGGAGAAAAGGATACAGAGTCCAGGGACAGTTGGGTGCGACTGGGTAAAGTGGGTAGAGATAGTGATGGGTTTGGGACACAAGATTTAGCTGCAAACACCGAGTTTAGACATTCAGCTTTATCACGTGTGGAATCAGCAGTGCGGCCATTTGAGGTAAGGGAGGGGATGGAGGGGAACATACACCAGAAACAGATTTGATTAAACGCCACCAGGATTTTGAGGAGGAGAGAGGTTTGAGAGTTCAGACTTGAGATGAGAAAGATGTTGTTTTCTGGCTCTCCTGAGGGTAGCTACACACTTGTTCCGAGCTTTGTGGAAAGAACTGAGATTGCCCTCAGTTGGGTTTGCTTTCCATGAGGCAAAGGCAAGTTGTTTCAGGACAACTGCCTCGCCACAAGCTTCAGTAAACCAAGGGCGGGAGGAAGGGTAAGACAACTGAACACGAGAGGGGATAAATCTGTGCATGAGGGAGAGCAAGTTTCTTTGAAAGAATTCCCAGGATGAGTTGATGTTTGAGAAAGTAGTGATAGGAGACCAGTCTGTAAGTTTGATGGCTGCCGGGGGACCCTGCCAGTCGGCTTGAGTGAAATGCCAGACTCGACGGCGGTGAGGTGGTTCTCTGATAACAGCCAGAGAGATGTCCACTTTAATAAGGACGTGGTCAGAAGAACCAACTGGAGCGAAGGAAGAGCAGCAGATATTGTCAGGGAAATTTGTCAAAATCAGATCCAGAAGAGATGGAGTACCATTGGTTGAGATCCGGGTCGGGAAGTTGACCGATTGAGTCAGTCCCAATGAGTCACAGAAAGCTTTTGCTGATGTCCCATGGCAGGTGAGAGGGGTACCCACACCTAGCCAACTGGCGTGATGACAATTGAAGTCGCCACATAAGAGGAAGAGAGAGTTTGGATGAGAAGATAGAAGATGGTCCATGTTTTCGGAGAGTGAGGTGTAGATGGAGTCATCACTGTTCGGTGGACGGTACAGTACACATATAAACATGAGGTGGGAGTGGAGGGGAAGCCGAAGCCAGAGGTATTCCTGGGGGTGTGGGGGAGTGAGAGCAGTGCAGGGAGAGTGAGGAATAGAGTCTTTGATGAAGAGAGCAACGCCTCCACCAGGACGAGGCTCAGGTCTGTCATACCGTAAGAGGGAGTAACCAGGGAGAGATACTTGGGAGTCAGACACGTCTTGGGAGAGGAATTGGTTTCCACAGCATAAAGTCAAGCTCAGTGTGAGGCAGGAGCACCAGCAAAGAGGGGAGAGCAGTACTCAATTAGACTGTGGATGAAAGCTGTGGATGATAAGTGGTTAAAAGCTCAAGTGTGCCAAGGAAGGACTTTGCATGATGGAGGATGCCCAGTCAGTGACTGGCTTTGGAGGCCAGCTTGGAGATGTGGCTTTGCTCAGAAAGATTGTGGCAGATAGTGAGGTGTAAAAGCTTGAATGAAAGGATTTCTTCAAGGGGGTTGTTGAGAAAGTAGATGGTGGGGTTTTCCAGATGGTTCTTTCGGAGAGACATTGTGAGAGTGTGAGATTTGTCAGGATTGAAATAAATGTTCCAAGTATTTGACCAGCTTGTGATTTTATGCAGCTCTGCAGAGAGTGAAGAGGCTGCTGCCTGCCAATCAGAGGGATGACAGATGGCATGGCAGAGGGTGGAGTCATCAGCAAAGAGATAAAGAAGATTTTCCAGAGAGTCAGAGATCATTGATGAAAACCAGAAAAAGCACAGGGCCAAGAACACTGCCTTGAGGAACTCCAGCCTGGATGAGAAGAGGAGATAAGAGAATTCCATTGAGAGCTACGCAGTGACTTGACATGAATTGAGTATGGCTCATTGATGAAAGAGGCCAAAGGAGGATGACATGAATTGTGCAAAGCAACAGACAGGCTACAGTTAGTCATTTGACAGCCCAGTATAACATTGGTGCCGAAAGACCCATAAAAGATTGCACAACTCGTCGTACCTTGACACTAATAGGGTACGGCAGCCGACAACCATACAGAGTTCCACTTCTTTCAGCAAAAAAAAGAACCTGCGGTTGTAGTGGGCTGAGGAACTACAACACTGGACACTGGAGAATTGGAAAAACATTGCCTGGTTTGATGAATCCTGGATCCTGCTGTTTCATGCTGATGGGAGGAGTAGGGTATGGAGAAAACCACATAAATACATGCATCCATCATGCCATGTGTCAACATTGCAGGCTGGTGATGGTGGTAATGTGATGGTGTGGGGTGATTTCATGGCACACATTGAGATCCATGATAAAAGTGGAGCAACGTTTGAATGACATAGGATATCTAAACATCAGGTGCATCGCTTCATGACAGCAGTGTATCCATCTGCAAATGGATTTCTTCAGCAGGATAATTCCCCATGCCACAAGGCTAGGATTGTCCAGGAATGGTTCCACGAACATGACAGTGAATTCAGCTTACTGCAGTGGCCTGCCCAGTCACCATATCTCAATCCAATTGAGCATCTGTGGGATGAGATGGAACGAGTTATTCGGAGTACAGATCCACCACCAGCCGACTTGACAACTGTGGGAAGCATTGGATTCAACAAGGCCATCATCACTGTGGAATGCTTTTGACACCTTGTAGAGTCCATGCCCTGACAAATTGAGGCTGTTGTGAGGACAAAATGTGGTAGGAAGGTGTTCAATATGAGAAAGGTTTTCCTAACGTTTTGTCCACCGAGTAACATATACATATTTATATATCTATACATGTATATGTATATATATATATATATATATATATATATATATATATATATATATATATATATATTACTAAAACTCTCATCTTGTATATATGTATGTATGTATGTATGTATGCATGTATGTTCCCGAAATACAGCCAAAACGGTAAACGGTAGCGCAAAAATTTTCGGCCCACCTTACTCACTATTCTCCTGCGGTGTGCAGTATCAAGTTTCGTTCAAATCGGGCAAAGAAAAAAATTATTTAAAAAATCAATTCCCTATTCAGTCAAGTACTCTTCGGGAGAATTTGATCAATGCAAACAACCTCAGCGGTACAGTTCGCTGGAGCGATGTTTTTTTTCTTGAAATGATTTAATAAAAAATCTCAAACATTTAGTATTAACAAAGAACGACGTGTTTTTAAGCATAAAATAAACATCGCCATTTTGATGTAATACTTCCGTGTTCATTAATAAATAAAATTGTGTTGAGAAGATTACGCACAATAATTTATTCGACTTTCTTTTCTCCGTTTTTTTTTTCACATTGACGCACAATATCAAGTTTCGTTCAAATCGGGCAACGAAAAAAATTATTAAAAAATCAATTCCCGATTCAGTCAAGTACTCTTCGGGAGTATTTGACCAATGCAAACAACCTCAGCAGTACAGTTCGCTGGAGCTATCTTTGTTTTCTTTTGTTTTGTTTGTTTTTTTGAAATAATTTTTTTATCAACTGCTGTCACAGCGGGAACGCAATAGGTTCACGGGTCGTCTAGTATATATTACAGCTCTTTCTAACCAACTGACTGATATTAAAGATTTGTGCCTTCCTGGTGATGTAGAACACTGACATTTTAAGTGCTGATGGACATCAAAGCCAGTACACCGGAAAGAAAGAAAAAAAAATCACAAAATCATCAGACAACATCCATAAATGAAAATATAAATAAATGAAAAAAAATATGAAAAAAAAAAGAAAAAATGGAGGTGAGTGACCCGAAACAATCGGGAAGCACAGTAATTTTGTACGCTGATGGACATCGAAGTTCATACACCTGGAAAAATCACAGAATCATTGGAAAGCATTCGTAAATGAAAATATAAATGAATGAAAATAAATTAATGACAAGTCTGAAGACGACAATGGTTCACGAGCAATGTACACGGTTCGCCTTTTTTTTATTTTTTGACCTTCGAGGGGACGCCACAGGCAAACTGGCAGGAATCGGGAAAAATGTAAATGATGAAAGTTGTAGTACTCGAAGAGCACTACTTGCATACCAACTTTAATTCGAAACAGTTGAAAACCCTAGGAGCTCGATGCCCAATTTATTGATTTTATGACATTTTCTAAGTTTGTAATCTTGTGACCTTGACCTTGGGACGAAAATGAAAAATCGAGCTCCGTGGGGCTATGCAGGTGCCATTGGGCTAACCAAATACCGAAACCCTGCCGGATTCGACAAACCCCCTCGGAGAAGATGTAACTTGAAATCGGCTACCCCCTAAAAACACATGTTTTTTGGGCGTGGCTCCACCCATAATGGGCACAGCAAGCCCATTCTCAGGAAAACACAACTAGATCATGATATAAACCTCCCACCCAAATTTTATCAGGATCGGATCAAAACCCACGGAGCTATGCTCGGGACAGACAGACAGATACACACCCATAACAAATATAGTGGTCACTTACTGACTCGTGAACCAATACATGAAAATATACATAAGTATATATATATATATAGTATGCCTGGTGTTGGCTTAATGGTTAGGGTGGTGGGCTTGGGATCCTAGGGTCTTCAGTTCAAACGCCGCTCAGCTGTTGAATTAATACCAGATGGGGTTCACTCGACCTGTCATCCTTCCGAGGTCGGCAAAATGAGTGCCAGCATGCTGGTATCCTGTGTCGGAGTGGCGACCCATCCAGGATTGTGCCCAATAGCCAAGGAGACTGCTTAGGCAGCACCAATGCTCTACACAGAGTATGGTCCAAATGGATGGATGGATATAATGTCCTTGTCAAGGACCTGGCGAACACACACCCTCTGTGCCGGCTGTCTATGACCTCTGTGAATAGCTGAACAATCCTACAAACTACTGTGAGTGGATAGCACTTGCTTATCTTCTCCATGACCTAATAGTGTCGAGAATATTCCCTTCAAAAAAAATTGCTCAAAAGTTGAGCTGACAAGATGAACCTGCAGAATTATTTCGAAGTGACAGTTCAGATTGTGTGGTAGTTTTCGATGAACAGGGAATGGATTGCTACAAATACATTTCAAGAGAGACAAATGGTTGGTGCACTGGTTCTGCTTCCCTCTGCCTGTTCGTTTCATCGCCATCTGCCTGCAAATATGGCTCCATGCTGGACCGATCTTGCTGGTGAGATTCACAGCCCATGTAGGTATCCAAAAAGCTGGCCAGATCGTGTCACCCCTGACCCATATCTTCTCATTATTTTATCAATTCCCTGCTTAGTTCTTTTTTTTTTGTTCATGTGCTCTCATTTTTCCTTCCTTGCCTACTGTGCACAAGTAAGGGTTGCAGCATGTATAGATTTGGTTTGTCTTGTTGGAGCGCATGTAGAAAATTGTGCCCTTGGAGATAATATATTGCAAGGTGTGGGGGAGCAGTGGAAACCCCTTGTTGTAATTATTGTTGTTGTTGATGTTGTTGTTGTTGTTGTTGTTGTATCTATCATGTGTGCATATTACATAGTTGTACACGCATGGAAATATTGTTAAAATCGAGCTAACAGCTATTTTTATACAGCAGCCACATGTCCAGCGGATCTATCTTCACTTCATCTCACATCTCTCTTATTAGCATAATTAGGTGTGCACAAAGTGAAAAGCAGGGTTTATAAGCAATTGGTTCACTTTGTCTGTCTGTCTACAGACATCAGTTTATGATCGTGGAACAACTTAATTTCAATTGGATGTTATATTTTGCATATGAATCGGAAAACAAACCTGTAGTTTAGTAGTACTTTGGATGTGAATTTGGCCTGATTGCACATGTGCAGAGAGGAGTGACATAATCGTTTTACTCTATCTGCCTGTCTGGCAGTTAAACAAACAAAATTGAAAATCGTTCCAAACAGGAATCTTACTAATAAAGCGATTTCATAAAGGACACAAATAAGAGACAAATAACTCATGTAAAGTGTTAAATCAGGTGATGTAAAATAAGCCGCATGAATGGCGGTAAACTTCCAAAAATTTTTTTTCTACAACCTTTAAAACTTTATTTTATTTCAAATGAATTATGTGTATGTGCACCAAATTATGGTAAAATGACTGGGATGGTTTTCCCTTGAGGACACACTCAGTGTGACCACTCCTTGGCTTTTTCACAAGATCTTGGCTATTCGTTGTTCACCTTGGCATCTTGGTTTTCTATAGGTTTTCTTGGCGTATAGGTTTTCTATTATCATCGCTTTTCCGAAACCTTGTGAATTCTTGGCTTTTTTCATTGGCTCACCTTGGCATTTATGAAAATGAGGAATGGTCACACTGGACACGCTCTTCCCTAGCCAAGGTAGCCTACCCCAGAACCATCTGATGCTATCCCAACATTTCTGTCTGTTTACTACCAGTGTGGTGTGGGCATAATGGTGTGGGCATAACCACCCCTGTTGAACGTTTTTGTTCCTCATTTAGTAAGCGTTGCACAACACAATGGCCTATTCATTTGAAATATACCATTGGATATTTTAATTTTAAAAGTAAGTGCAAGGATACGGAACAGCCAGAATGAGTCCATTCCAAAAAGGGTGGTGTAATTTATAACCCAATACCCTGCCTGCAAAACCCCAGGAAGATCAGGAATCACACACACCCTCGGCAACATAAAGGGGAGCATACCATCTCTCAGGTGTCCTTTCAATCAAAGGGTGTGCATTCATGTCAATGCTATGCTGTTTATTATTTTTTTCATCATGCCAGTTAAACTTTGATTCTCCAATAGTGTTGTCTTTCTGCTTTTTGAGACTAAGGACTCGATAAAGCTTTTTGCTAATATTTTGCCAATATTCCATGAATCATTGCCAATTTAATGGTTCCTTCTCAAAGTTCTGTGTTGCCTTCAGCATCAACAACAGGGTCGCAACTCACTAACCGTCAATTAATTTGTAGCTCCATAAAGCATAAAGTCTTGCAACGACTCGTGAAAAGGAGTCGTAATAAACAACCGACAAGTTTTCCAATCAAACTCCAAACACTGAACCAACACGTGACAAAGCTGAATGCTGTTCTGGTCGGGTTTAATCGCCGAATATCCAGAATGACGCATACACTAACACTGGAGCATTGTTGCAACGAATAAAAAAAAAATAAACACGGTTGTAATAGGCAAAGTTTAACGGGGGATCCTTGCCAGGCCGAGCCTTGCAAAATGTATTTTTGTTTAATAACTTGGCTTTATCACTTCCTGGAAGTGTATAACGTTTTGACTGGCCAAGAATTGCCAATGGCGTGGATCCAGGCAGAACGGCGACATGAGAAATTGACTGAAATGGTGAGAAACTAATGAGTTGCCACACATTAGTTCACAGGTAAACAACCAAGGAAGAGTTTCTTCTTGAAAGAAGAAGAGTTTCTTCTGTGAAATCGAAGAGAAGAAACGGCAAATCCTTGTAGATTGTGTTTACAGTCGCAGTAGTGATCTGGGCATGAAGATCAATATCACAAAAACCGTAAGGGAAGGTGAGGATCGATGGGCTGGTTTCAAACAGTATGATATAGTTGAGTTAGGTGATTATAAATGGGCCAGTTTCAAACAGTATGATGTAGTTGAGTTAGGTGATTATAAATGGGCCAGTTTCAAACAGTATGATATAGTTGAGTTAGGTGATTATAAATGGGCCAGTTTCAAACAGTATGATATAGTTGAGTTAGGTGATTATAAATGGGCCAGTTTCAAACAGTATGATATAGTTGAGTAAGGTGAGGATAGATGGACCAGTTTCAAACAGTATGATATAGTTGAGTTAGGTGATTATAGATTCGCCGGTTTCAAACAGTTTGATATAGTTGAGTTAGGTGATTATAAATGGGCCAGTTTCAAACAGTATGATATAGTTGAGTTAGGTGATTATAAATGGGCCAGTTTCAAACAGTGTGATATCGTTGAGTAAAGTGAGAATAGATGGGCCGGTTTCAAACAGTATGATGTAGTTGAGTTAGGTGATTATAAATGGGCCAGTTTCAAACAGTGTGATATAGTTGAGTAAGGTGATTATAAATGGGCCAGTTTCAAACAGTATGATGTAGTTGAGTTCGGTGATTATAGATGGGCCGGTTTCAGTTTGATATAGCTGAGTTAGGTGAGGATAGATGGGCCGGTTTCAAACAGTATGATATAGTTGAGTTAGGTGATTATAGATGGGCCGGTTTCAAACAGTTTGATATAGCTGAGTTAGGTGAGGATAGATGGGCCGGTTTCAAACAGTATGATATAGTTGAGTTAGGTGATTATAAATGGGCCGGCTTCAAACAGTATGATATTGTTGAGTTCGGTGAGGATAGATGGGCTGGTTTCAAACAGTTTGATATAGTTGAGTTAGGTGAGGATAGATGGGCCGGTTTCAAACAGTTTGATATAGCTGAGTAAGGTGAGGATAGATGGGCCGGTTTCAAACAGTTTGATATAGTTGAGTTAGGTGAGGATAGATGGGCCGGTTTCAAACAGTTTGATATAGCTGAGTAAGGTGAGGATAGATGGGCCGGTTTCAAACAGTATGATGTGGTTGAGTTAGGTGAGGATGGATAGGCCTGTTTCAAATTAACATTAAAAAAAAAAAGAAACAGGTCCTCCATCTTCCTCTACACTTATTATAATTGTGAGACCCATTCAATCATATTGCTCATATCGATTAAACGTTGACGTCTTCGTTTCTCATATCGAAACTACATTCAATACTTAACAAAAAACATTTCCATTTTATTCATATTGCCCTATCAAACAGCATTTCCGATTACACACCACCTTAAAGCATCACAAAGAAGGTTGGCTCTAGTTGCAACACAGGTGAGAAAAGGATATGAACAAAAAAGCAGCTGATATTCAATACTTGATTAGCATGATTTTTAAAGGGTGAAAGTTTATTTTTAGCTCATCTGGAACATCGTTCCGGGGAAATAATGGGATAGCGCGTCTCCAGTCCGTCCGTCTGTCCGTTCGTCCAATCACAGACACTTCCAACTTCTTCTCAGAAACTACACACGCAATTCCGATGAAATTTAACCCCAACCTTCATCACCCAGTATGTACCAAAGCTTGTTTACGGCATTCAGTTAGTTGGGGAGAAGGTCGTCAAATTTTAACAGCTGTTTGTACACACATCTGGAGCAAGATTTTATGGTCCAAAAGAAACCTGCTCTCTCTTTTTTGTGTGTACATTGTCGAGGCTTGTATGAGAGCTAACATACAACGCACAGCAAAAAAAATAGGGGGGTGCATTTGACAAGAGGGGTGGGAGAGGGAAGCACAAAACAGTGGGGAACAAAGACATTAGGAGATCTGTAGAAGGGAGAGGGATGGGGCGGGGAACACGGAGTATACAAGATGGACACTCCAGGAACTTTCAGGAAGGAAAGCAGGGAATTTGAATGAGATGGGTTTGGGGGGATTAACGGGGGTAGAAAAGATTGTGGTTTTGGATGGGGGAAGATAAGAGGTGGTGGTGAACAGCTGTTTTGAAGACCTAGAGGGAAGAATGGGATTCAACAGCGTGAGGGAGTTAATTCCAAAAGCGGGGAAAAAGAGGAATAAAAGAGTGAAGGTGAGCAGTGATTCGTGATTTTGGAAATTTTACCAGAAGGGGGTAGCTGGCGGACCTCAAGCACCCTGCAGAAATATGGTGGGGATATGTCGCAGACAGAGCATGGGGGTGGGGCGGGGGGGGCGAGACCGGAGAGGAGAATGAAGAAGACAGAAAGACCACTGACCTGCTTGCGGTGAGAGAGTAAGAGGCCCAAAGACTTAGCCTCACCACGGGAGATACCAATGATCCTAAATGCCTTGGCTTCCACAATGTGAAGTGGAGAAAGGTGAAAGGCAGGAGCACCAGCCTAGAGGGGAGAGCAGTACTCCATCAGGCTGCGGACAAAAGCTTTGTATGTGCTCCGGAGCTCGGGTGGGCCGAGGAAGGACTTTGCACGAAGGAGGATGCCCAGTCAGTGACTGGCTTTGGAGGCCACGTTGGAAATATGGCTTTCCCAGGAAAGATCATGGCAGATCATGAGACCCAGAAGCTTGAAAGAAAGGACTTTTTCCAGAAGATTGTGGAGAAAGTAGATTGGGGTTTTTTCCAAACAGTTCTTTCAGAGAGACAGAGTGAGAGTGTGAGATTTGTCTGGATTGAAAGACATGTTCCACGTGTTGGAACAGTTTGTGATTTTATCCAGATCTGGAGAGAGCGAAGAAGCTTCTGCTTGCCGGTCTGAGGGATAACAGATGGTACGGCAGAGGGTGGAGTCATCAGCAAAGAGATAAAGAGGATTTTCCAGAGAGTCGGAGAGATCATTGATGAAAACCAGAAAAAGAACAGGGCCCAGAACGCTACCTTGAGGAACTCAAGCCTGGACAGGAAGAGGGGATGAGAGAACTCCATTTAGGGCCACACGTGGGCTTCGACAGGAGAGGGAGTCTGCGTGCCATGAGTGGAGCTGGCCTTGGATACCATAGGAAGAGCTTTTGGTGAGCAGGGCAGGGTGCCAGACCATGTCAAAAGCATGCGATATGTCAAGGGAGATGGCTCTGATTTCATTTCTGGCATTGAGTACCTCCAATCATTGTTGGGAGAGCAGAATAAGCATATCCAGGGAAGAGTGGCCTGGACTGAAACCAAATTGATGATCAGAAATCAAGCCATTGGAGAAGAGGAAGGATTTAATGTCTGAAGCGATGATGAATTCCATATAATAATCTTGCTGATGATTGGGAGAAGGCTGATTGGTCTGTAGTTGCAGGGATCTGTTTTTGCACCTTTTTTATGTAGGGTGGTAATGTTTGCTGATTTCCAAGCAGATGGCAGATGACCTTGAGCAAATGAGAGGGTGAATAGAACAGAGAGAGGGTGGGCAAGAGCAGAGGAGCAGGTTTTTAGGACACGTGGGCTGATGCCGTCTGGACCGGTTGCAGAATCTAAGTCGAGGTTTGACAGCAAGCTCTCCACCTTGTCAGAAGAAAAGGACACAGAGTCCAGGGACAGTTGCGTGCGACTGGGTAAGGTGGGTACAGAAAGCGATGGGTTTCGGACACAAGATTTCAATGCAAACACCGAGTTTGGCATTCATCCTTTTCACGAGCGGTATCAGCAGTGTGTCCATTTGAGGTAAGGGAGGGGATGGAGGTAGAACATACACCAGAAACAGATTTGATTATACACCACCAGGATTTGGTAGGAGGGAGAGAGGTTTGAGAGTTCAGACTTGAGATTAGAAAGATGTTGTTTTCTCGCTCTCCTGAGGTTAGATACACACTTGTTCCGAGCTTTATGGAAGGAACTGAGATTACCATCAGTTGGGTTTGCTTTCTATGAGGCAAAGGCAAGATGTTTCAGGACAACTGCCTCGCCAGAAGCTTCAGTGAACCATGGGCAGTGGGGAGGGTAGGACAACTGAAGATGAGAGGGGGAGAGGGGAGAGGGGATGAGAGAGAATTCCCAGGACGAGTTGATGTTGGAGAAAGTAGTGATGGGAGACCAGTCCAAAAGTTTGATGGCTGCTTGGAGACCCTGCCCGTCAGCTTGAGTGAAATGCCACCTCGACAGCACTGAGGTGGTTCTCCAATAACAGCCAAAGAGATGTCTACTTTGACAAGGATGTGGTCAGAAGAACCGATTGGAGCGGAGGAAGAACAGCAGATATTTTAGGGAAATTTGTCCAAATCAGATCCAGAACAGATAGATTAACATTGGTTGAGATCCGGGTTGGGAAGTTGACCGATTGGGTCAGCCCAATGAGTTCCAGAAGTCTTTTGCTGAAGTGCCATAGCAGGTGAGAGAAGTACCCACACCTAGCATGATGGCATGATGACAATTGAAGACACCACATATGAGAAAGAGAGTTTCGATGAGAGGATCGGAGTTGGTCCATGTTTTCAGATAGTGAGGTGTAAATGGAATCATCACTGTTTGGTGGACGGCACAACACTCTTAGAAACATGAGGTGGGAGTGGAGGGGAAGCCATAGCCCGAGCTATTCCTTGGGGTGTGGGGGAGTGAGGGCAGTGCATGGAGTGAGGGTTAGAGTCTTTGATGAAGAGAGCAACTCTTCCACCAGGACGAGACTCAGGTCTGTCATACCGTAGGAGGGAGTAACCAAGGAGAGATACTCGGGAATCAGAGACGTCTTGAAAGAGGAAAGTTCTGTTAGGCACATTATGTCTAGTTTGTGGCAATACAGTGTCTGGTCTGGTTATTGTGGAAATAATACAGTGGCAACCTGTATGGAAAGATCTGTCAGGTTTGAGTGAAGGCCCCAGATGGTTGAGGACCACACTGTGAAGGAAGAGGGAGGGGAGAAGGCTTTGGGTGCAGGGGAGGGGAGGGGGAGGGTAGGACAAGGAAGGAGGGGGGCGAGGTAAGTATAGTTGTTGAAAGAGTGTGGGGGATTTCAGAATAGTTCGGGGAGGGGGCAGGATGATGAGGAGAAAAGACTGTCGTGCTGGGGGAGAGTGGGGAGCAAGAGTGGGGGAAGAAGGTAGTTGTGGATTTGAGGAGGTGGAGTGATGAGATGGAGGTGAGAGGGCAGTGGAAGGAGGCAGCTTTGTGGATGAGAGGGGGGGGCAACTTTGAGAAGGGTGAGTGGGGAGAGTTGAGGGAGAAAGGTGAGGGGGGAGTTTTTGAGAAAGGTGAGAGGGAATCTTGGAGAGGGAAGAGTATGATGGTTACTTTGAGAGGGAGGAGTGAGAGGGGTGAATTTGCACTGAAGTTGGAAAAAGGATGATTGATAGAAAGCGAACATGCATAGAAAACGTTATTATTATGATTATTTTTTAGGTCAGAAATGCGATTAAAGACATTTCTTGAGGGATGCAATAAAGGCGAATTAAGAGAATGGAGAGAAGAAACATTGTAACAGTTGGACTTTTTAGACAATGGATGAAGGAAAGGT
>NC_140961.1:26056656-26089156 GCF_056783735.1 Eptatretus burgeri
TATTGCCTTGAAACAACTTGAATTCTCCTCCTGGAAGGCAAACCCAACTAAACGCAACCTCAGATCATTCAAAACGCCTGCAACAGACGCGTGTCCAGAAAACATCTGTCCGACCTCAAGATTGACTTTCAAACTTGTCTCTCTCCTCTAAAACCCGGTGGTGCCTTGTGAAGTCTGTCTATGGAGTCTGGTCCCCTTCTCTGGAGTATCATAAACGATCCCTCTGACTCTGGAGAATCCTCTTTATCTCTTTGCTGATGATGCCATCCTCTGCCAAGCCATCCGTCATCCTTCAAATGCGCAAGCAGCAGACTCGTCCCTCTCTTCAGACCTTGACAAAATCACACGCTGGCCAAACACTTGGAATATGTCTTTCAATCCTGAGCAATGTCACACTCTCACTATCTCTCTCTGAAAGGATTGTATGGCAAACCCTCCCATCTACTTTCTTAACAATCCTCTCAAAGATATTCAGTCATTCAAACTCCTGGGTCAGACTCTCAATCATGATCTCTCTTGGACAAACCACATTTCAAAGTTGGCTTCCCAAGTCAGTTGCCGACTGGCAATCCTCTGTTATACAAAGTCCTTCCTTAGCACACCCAAACTCTTATCTACCAACAAGGCCTTCATCTGCAGTTGATGGAGTACTGCTCTCCCCTCTGGGCTGGCATCCCTGCCTTACACCTTGCTCGGCTTGACGCTGTGGAATCCAAGTCCTTTAAGATCATTGGAACATCCAATGATGAAGCTAAGTCTATGGACCTATCACTTCGCCATTGCACACAGGTCATGGTCATTCGGGGTGCGGGACCTCCATTAAGTGCTCAGGAATTGGCTTTAAAAACATGATAATGGGTCTATTGAAAAGCGCATGGTTAAAGTTCTCTTAAAAGATGAACGGTGCCCGTCAGCTTTTGCTCTGTTCATATCAGACCAAGCTAATTCGTCACAAGGTCTCGGTTTGTTTAACCCAGGCACGCATATGCAAATGACGCAGTAAAATGGCTTTTAGTTTCTTGAGCATTTATTTCATAAAATACATAAATATATTAATGACATGTTTATTGCACTTTTGTGGTCGAAGAAAAAACGGTGATAAAGATTAGTTGTCCAACCTTGGCACATTGTGACATCACCATCACGATGTACTATACTGTGACCTTGAGAGGGCATCTCACAGAGTAATTCAAGCCTTAATGGTGAGGTGCAAAACACCTCAAGCAGAGAAATAGCATAGATGCAGATGTGTTCTGTCCTACCCCAGTCTTTCGACTGTGGCCCAATTTGCTAGCCGGAAATGGCCATCACTCTCCTCACCCCCCTTCTAATGCCATATAGAAGCTTCTCCCCCTTTTCCTTCTCTTCATTCTCTTTTTGTTGCTGAAGCAGAGTTTGTCTAGGTCCCTTGTCCTGCTTCTCCTACAAGCTGGAGTCAAACTGTGGAACCCTGGGCCCATCTATATTTGCCCTAAATGTAATAGAGTGGACTTGTAACCAGAAGGCTCCAATGCAAACAGCTGCGGTTAACAGCTCTACCTAACATGCTCTAATCTCACAACAAACTCACACTATAACATAAACTGGACATGCTGCCAATTTCCTCACACAATAAACATGACCTGCTCACTCCATGCCAACCCAACACAATAACTCAACAACAACAAAACTCACAATAATCTCCTCGATACTCTATAATTAAATAATCATGGTATCTCCAGGAAAACAACGGAACTCAATCACTTCTTCCAAAACCATGATCACATACACATTGCCTTGATTCAAAAACTAAACTCGCAACTTTTCCACCAGAACACAAAAATTTCACAACTACTCTGTACTCAGAACGGGCAAACCACATGGTCCGGGAGGAGACCTTACTCACCCTTGTTCACAAGGACATCCCATTCACCAACACAACTACTGTCATAGATTATTTTTGTGAGATATTAGTGATATATTAGTGAGATATAGTGAGATGTAAACCAATTATAATTGCTGCCAACAATATCTCCAACTACATTAACATTTACACCCCACTGATCATCTCATGCCAACCTGATTATGCAGTAAACCTTCGGGTACTCACAAATATACCCAACCTCACAGTCGGTGATAACTTCAATGCCACCCCTAAAATATTTTGTGTAAACTGGACTTTTGGCGAGTTTCCGATGCTCTCAAGCTCCTCTGCTGTGTCAACAACTCACTAAGTAGTTATTACCCGACACATGCGAAGCGAAAAGCATGGTTAAGCAATTTTTTTTTTTATGTCCGTCCATCTGATCAGTTTATAATCGAGGAACAACTTATTTAAATTGAATGTTATATTTTGAATACGAATCGGAACATGAATAGGAAGACATGTTTCTCGTTTTTCTGAACATTGGCTTTGAATTCGGTCCGACCGCACATTCGCAGAGAGGAGTGAGATAATATTTTTAAACTGCCTGGCAGTCAAACAAAATTGAAAATCATTCCAAACAGGAAACTTACTGTTTTTAAGGATGGTATAAAGGCCACAAACAACAAGCATGAAGAACTAATACAACGTGTAAGATAGGGTGGTGTAATAGACTGGGGAAAATGGCGGCAAAACCAAGAATAAATTTATTTATTCACCTTTAAACCTCTTTAAAACTTCATGTAAAATGAATTATATACTTGATCACTGTAGAACACAAATCCCTTTCATAATACTTCCAAGAACTGTGCTATACAGTGCTTAGAGAAAGTGTACACCCCCTTTCAAAAGTTTCACCTTTTGTTGCCGTCTAGCCTGGAATTAAATTGCATGAAAGCAGACTTTTCCCACATTTATTTACACATCGTAACCCACGACTTACAAGTGAAAAACAAATTTTACAAAATTTCAGAAGATTAATTAAAAATACAAAACTAGAATATCTTGGTTGGATAAGTGTCAACCAACCCCCCCCCCCTTATAATAGCAAATGTAAATTAGCTCAGGTGTAACCAATCACTTCAAAATCACACACCAAGTTAATTGGCTTCCACCTGTGTTAAATTGTCATGATTCTGATTATTTAAGAATAAAATCAGCTGTTCCTGCAGGTTTCCTTTGCTGGGTAGTGCATTTCACAGCAAAGACTCACTCATGAGCACCAAGGAGCTTTCAACTTAGGACCTCTGGGATAAAGTTGTGGAAAGGCATAGATCAGGGGCTTGGTATAAAAATATTTCAAAGGCCTTCAATATCCCTTGGAGCACAGTCAAAACAACCATTAAGAAGTGGAAGGCATATGGTACCACCAATATCCTGCATAGATCAGGCCATCCCTCCAAACTAAGCAAGGAGGAGACTGATCAGAGTGGCCACCAAGAGGCCAATGACAACTTTGAAAGTGCGACATACCTTTATGGTAAAGACTGGTCACTGTGTGCATGTGACAACAATATCCCAAGCACTCCATAAGTATGGCCTGTACGTGAGGGTGGCAAGAAGAAAGCCATTACTCAAAACAGCCCACCTTGAGTCCCCTTTGCGGTATGCAAAAAAACACTCCGGAGATTCTGAAGCCATGTGGCAAAACGTTTTGTGGTCTGATGAAAACCGAGATGGAACTTTTTGGCCAAAATGCAAAATGTTACATTTGACGCAAACTCAACACAGCACATCACCCAAAGAACACCATCCCTACCATGAAGTCTTGTTGTGGCAGCATCATGTTATAGGGATGATTCTCAGCAGGGACTGGGGCACTTGTCGGGAGAAGGGAAAATAGATGGAGCAAAATACAGAAAAAAATCCGAAAGGAAAACCTGCTGCCCTCTACAAGAAAGCTGAAATTGGGACGGAAGTTCGCCTTTCAGCATGACAATGACCCGAAGCACACCGCCAAATCTACACTGGAGTGGCGAAGGAACAAAAAGATAAATGTCTTTGAGTAGTTGAGTCAGAGCCCTGACCTAAATCCTGACCCTGAGGAGAGGGTGTGACATGTGAGAGGGTGGTAGAGTATTGGGGTGAAGAAGAGGCCGACGATTTGGCTGTGTCTGATGACGATTGACGCTGCATTCTATGGTGATCAATAAAACCTCCATCTCCTAAACTGCGACTCAACGTCGTGTTATTACAGTGTATAACGGTGAGATAGATCAGATTGCTTCAGCTGCACTAAACTTAAGGATGTTTTTTGTTTGTTTGTTTTAAGATGTTTAAAATCATTATTTTATTAAAACCGAAGCATTATACTTGAACGCTGCACGGGGTAAGCTTGGTATTGGCTTAACGGTTAAGGTGGCTGTCTTGGGATCTAAGGGTTTTGAGTTTAAGCTCCAGTCAAGCCGTTAAATAACACCAGGTGGATTGACTCAGCCTGTCATTCTTCCGAGGTCAACAAAATGAGTACCAGCTTCCTGGAAACGGGGCACTGCATCAGTGGTACAGCTGCGCTCCCAGCAATGATAGCTACAGGCTGCATACAAAATAATAATACTGTGCAGAGTACCATGTTCTATGACCTTTATAGTTCTGCAAGTAGTTCGTTGGCTGCTAAGAGTTATCTTTCCCGAGACTAGATCTTACCAGTCTCTGTCTATCTGTCTGTCTGTCTGTCCCTCTCTCTCACCCCCCCCACCCATGTCCTTATCTCAGACTTAATTATTTTCAACGCAATATATTTTTTAATCCAACCACCCACATTTGATTTTTTTTTCCATCTCCTTTAACTTTGCTGACTGGCCGAGGGAATTATAATTACTGATTACTGTTGTTGAATATGATTGTCATTTTATTTCTGTTCTCGTGGTACATAATAAATAGAGAACCATGAAGAGACCTTCTGAACTCGAAATTTTGAGTGCTCTCATGGCATTGCAAATTGCCACCTGGAGGTGGGTGACAATATCTTCATTTCTCGAATCAATTGTACTGCAATCTGCAATATAATCGGTTTTCTGCAGTCAAAAGTACTGAATCTTTGTCACTTTGATGGGATTCGAGTCATGTGTGTTCACTTTAAACGCAAGTTCCTTGAATCGATGGTGTTTAATTTCAAGTTATTTGTTCGGATTTCAACTTTGTATTTATTGCATTTCATGTTGAGCTATTTGTTTGAAATTTCATTACATTTTTACCATTCCACCATTCATTCATTCAAACGTTGGATGCATTCATTCCTGTTTTGATTCATTCGTCCATGAACATCTGAATGTGTGAAAAATGAGGCTTTTGTGTAACACGTATCGACTTGATTCGAACAGCTTCAGATTTGTTCAGAATTTTGTAGTTTTTCTTTGCCTAAGAACGACCCACGGCAGACTACATATCCGGACCTCTTCGGCAGGAGGGTGTAATTGTAATCACACCATGCGTCACCAACAAAAAGTGACCAGTACAAAAATTGCCAGTCTGGCCAACTGCTGGTGTGGCACATGCCAAAACAAGCTGGATGCGTGGCAGACACCCCCTGTTGGTCAGCACCCTTGCAGCAAGTGAAGGTGTGGCATGTGGATTCATGGTCACCATACCAGTTAAGAGGTACTTTTTTTTTTTTTTTTTTTTTTTTTTTTTTTTGTATACCTTGGTCGAGGCTCGTATGAGAGCTAACACACAACTCACAGCAAGGAGGCATGAGACAAGAGGGGTGGGAGTGGAAGGGACAAAACATTGGGGAACAGACACAGGTGAACTGTGGAAGGGAGAGGGATGGGGATGGGACGGGGAACATGGCGAGGAGAAGATGGACATTACAGGGACTTTCAGGAAGGAAAGCAGGAGAATTGAAGGAAGTGGGCTTGGGTTAGGGATTATCGGGGGGAAGATAAGAGGTGGTGGTGAACAGCTGTTTTGAAAGCCTGGAGGGAAGAATGGGAAAGAATAGAGTGAGGAAGTTTATTCCAAAGGCGGGAAAAAAGAGGAATGAAAGAGTGAAGATGAGCAGTGATTCGTGATTTTGGTAGTTTTACCAGAAGGGGGTTGTTGGCGGACCTTGAGCGCCCTGTGGAAATGTGGTTGGGACAAATCGCAGAGAGAGCAGGGGGGGCAAGGCTGGAGAGGAGTCGGTAGAAGACAGAAAGACCACCGACCAACCTGCGGTGATTGAGTGAGAGGCCCAAAGACTCAGCTTCATTGCGGGAGATGCCAATGATCTTAAAAGCCCTGGTTTCGACAGCGTGAAGTCGAGAAAGGTGGGAGGCAGGAGCACCAGCCCAGAGGGGAGAGCAGTACTCCATCAGGCTACGGACAAAAGCTTTGTAAGTAGTTAGGAGCTCAAGAGGGCCGAGGAAGGACTTTGCACGACGGAGGATTCCCAGTCGGCGACTGGCTTTTGAGGCGAGGTTGGAAATGTGACTTTCCCAGGAAAGGTCATGGCAGATAGTGAGACCCAGAAGCTTGAAAGAAAAGACTTCTTCCAGAGGATTGTTGAGAAAGTGGATGGGGGGGTTTTGTAAACGGTCCTTTCAAAGAGACATAGTGAGAGTGTGAGATTTGTGTGGATTGAAAGACATGTTCCACGTGTTGGACCAGTTTGTGATTTTATCCAGATCTGCAGTGAGCGAAGAAGCTGCTGCTTGCCGGTCTGAGGGATGACAGATGGTACGGCAGAGGGTGGAGTCATCGGCAAAGAGAAATAGAGGATTTTCCAGAGAGTCCGAGAGATCATTGATGAAAACCAGAAAAAGAACAGGGCCCAGAACGCTACCTTGAGGAACTCCAGCCTGCACAGGAAGAGGGGATGAAAGAACTCCATTTAGGGCCACACGTTGACTGCGACAGGAGAGGAAGTCTGCGAGCCATGAGTGGAGATGGCCTTGAATACCATGGGAAGAGAGTTTGGTGAGTAGGGCAGGGTGCCAGACTGTGTCAAAAGCACGTGATATGTCCAGGGATACGGCTCGGATTTCCTGTCTGGCATTGAGGACCTCCATCCATTGATGGGAGAGCAGAAGCAGCATATCCAGGGTAGAGTGACCTGGTCTGAAACCAAATTGATGATTGGAAATCAAGCCATTGGAGAAGAGGAAGGATTTCATGTCTGAAGCAATGATGGATTCCATAACCTTGCTGATGATTGGGAGAAGGCTGATTGGTCTGTAGTTACAGGGATCTGTTTTTGCACCTTTTTTATGCAGGGCAGTGATGTTAGCAGATTTCCAAGCAGATGGCAGATGACCTTGGGAAAATGAGAGGGTGAATAGAACAGAGAGAGGGTGAGCAAGAGCAGAAGAGCAGGCTTTGAGGACACGTGGGCTGATGCCGTCTGGACCGGTTGCAGAATCTGACTCGAGGTTTGAAAGCAAGCTCTCCACCTTGTCAGGAGAAAAGGATACAGAGTCCAGGGACAGTTGGGTGCGACTGGGTAAAGTGGGTAGAGATAGTGATGGGTTTGGGACACAAGATTTAGCTGCAAACACCGAGTTTAGACATTCAGCTTTATCACGTGTGGAATCAGCAGTGCGGCCATTTGAGGTAAGGGAGGGGATGGAGGGGGAAACATACACCAGAAACAGATTTGATTAAACGCCACCTGGATTTTGAGGAGGGAGAGAGGTTTGAGAGTTCAGACTTGAGATGAGAAAGATGTTGTTTTCTGGCTCTCCTGAGGGTAGATACACACTTGTTCCGAGCTTTGTGGAAAGAACTGAGATTGCCCTCAGTTGGGTTTGTTTTCCATGAGGCAAAGGCAAGTTGTTTCAGGACAACTGCCTCACCACAAGCTTCAGTAAACCAAGGGCGGGAGGAAGGGTAAGACAACTGAACACGAGAGGGGATAAATCTGTGCATGAGGGAGAGCAAGTTTCTTTGAAAGAATTCCCAGGATGAGTTGATGTTTGAGAAAGTAGTGATAGGAGACCAGTCTGTAAGTTTGATGGCTGCTCGAGACCCTGCCAGTCGGCTTGAGTGAAATGCCAGACTCGACGGCGGTGAGGTGGTTCTCTGATGACAGCCAGAGAGATGTCCACTTTAACAAGGACGTGGTCAGAAGAACCAATTGGAGCGAAGGAAGAGCAGCAGATATTGTCAGGGAAATTTGTCAAAATCAGATCCAGAAGAGATGGAGTACCATTGGTTGAGATCCGGGTCGGGAAGTTGACCGATTGAGTCAGTCCCAATGAGTCACAGAAAGCTTTTGCTGATGTCCCATGGCAGGTGAGAGAGGTACCCACACCTAGCCAACTGGCGTGATGACAATTGAAGTCGCCACATAAGAGGAAGAGAGAGTTTGGATGAGAAGATAGAAGATGGTCCATGTTTTCGGAGAGTGAGGTGTAGATGGAGTCATCACTGTTCGGTGGACGGTACAGTACACATATAAACATGAGGTGGGAGTGGAGGGGAAGCCGAAGCCAGAGGTATTCCTGGGGGTGTGGGGGAGTGAGAGCAGTGCAGGGAGAGTGAGGAATAGAGTCTTTGATGAAGAGAGCAACACCTCCACCAGGACGAGGCTCAGGTCTGTCATACCGTAAGAGGGAGTAACCAGGGAGAGATACTTGGGAGCCAGACAGACACGCAGAGGAAAGTTTCTGTTAGGCAGATAATGTCTGGTTTGTCAGTGGCAACCTGCATGGAAAGATCTGAAAGGTTTGAGCGAAGGCCCCGGATATTTGAGGTCCACACTTTTAATGAAGAGGTAGGGGAGGAGGCTTTGGGTGCAGGAGGTGGAGGGGGCGGGGGAGGGTAGGACGAGGGACGAGGGGGGGAGGTAAGGAGGGTTGCTGAAGGAGTGTGGGTATTGCAGAATAGCGAGGGGAGGGGGCCGAATGAGGAGGAGAAAAGGCTCTGTGTGGTGCTGGGAGAGAGGGGGGACAAGAGACAAGGAAGATGGCAGTTGAGGATTTGAGGAGGTGGAGTGAAGAGATGGACGTGAGAGGGCAGTGGAGGGAGGCAGGTTGGTGGATGAGAGGGGGGCAACTTAGAGAAGGAAGAGTGAGGGGGATGAAAGGTGGGAGAAAGGTGAGGGGGGAATTTTTGAAAGAGGTGAGAGGGAGGCTTGGAGGGAGAAGAGTGGGATGGTTGCTTTGAGAGTGAGAGAGAGGGGGTGAGGGGGGTGAGTTGGCACTGAAGTTGGAAAAAAAGAATGGTTGATGGAAAGCGAGCATCCATGGCAAACTGTGGTTTTTAAAAGTTTTAGGTCAGAGATGCGATTTAACACAATTCTTGATGGATGCAATGAAGGCGAATTCAGAGCATGGAGAGAAGAAGCGCTGTAATAGTTGGATTTTTTAGGCAAGGAATGAAGGAGAGGTCGAAATGAGAGCAGTCTGTTAAAATAGCAGAAGAGAAGTGCATTGTGAAACAGTAAAGAGTACCACATGTGTGAGAGAGGAAGATGAAGCATTATAAGATCGTTTTTGTTGTTAATATTAATGTATGAGAGAGTTCAACAGATTAGGTCATGGAAGTGTAAAAAAAAAAGAAATCGAGGAAGACGAGGAGGAAGTGAAGAGGAAGAAGAAGTAGCAGAATCGGGAGAAGGTGAGCGTGTTGTTGTTGTTGTTGTTGGGTATATATATTTTTTTTTTTTTTTTTTTTTTTTTTGAGATAAGAAAGAGATTAGTTGGGAGAATGGGGGATGTTTGGAAAGTGGGGAGGATGAAAATTGAAGGTAATGGGGAGGATAGAAATTGAAGGAATGGGGAGAAAAAACAAACAAAGAAACAAAAAAAAACGATCGAACACCGAGTGGAACCGGTAGGCCTCAAACCTAGGACTAGGCCTCAAACACCAAGTAAGAACGTCGACATAAATACTCACAAAATAGCACGATTTTTGAAACAAAACCGAACTAGGAACACACATTAACATGTAGGTGAGAAAATTAAACAGTTAAAACGGGACAAATAACAACCGGAACTTAACTTTGAGAATGTCAGCAGGGAGCCCCGAAGGAGACCTCTTGCCGCTCAAAACCGGAACCGGAAGTGATTGCCGCTCAAAAGTGATTGTATATATTCCCTCATGGGTTTGCCGGAACGATGTTTAGGGGAAATCTACTCTCTGGAGCGAGCCTCAAATGTTGATGTTATGCTCATGCATGAGATGCCTCTGTGTGCTAGGTTGTATGAATTTTTGTACATCCTTGAGCTTTAGCTTTTGGGCCAAAGTGAAGGTGTGTGATAGTTTGACAAGCTTTGTTGACTGTGTACTTAGCTCATAGAACCGAAGTAGACATCCTGAGCATTGTTATGATGTTTTAAAAAAAAAAAAATAAACTTTTTAAACATAAAAAGTTTCTCTCAACAATGATGTTCCCCAAATAGTGATGATATATGACCTTGCATTATGGTCCCATTGGCTAGGGTTTATGTTTTTGTATGACCATGAACCTTGGCATTAGTGCCAAGGTCCATGTTTCTTAACAATGGATGAAATCAACAGGAAGCGTCATGTCATCTCAGGCCAAAAGTATTCTTTTTGTGACAATTTTGACCTTTAACCTTTGTGGAATTGAAAGGAAGACATGACACCAATATCCGCCTGCTTTTTATCGATGTGGGCTGTGTCAAGAAATGTTTGTGTAGGTATTGGTTAAAAAAAGAAAGGCTTGGTATTCCACAAACCTTCATTTTGTAAATTTTTGACCTTTGACCTCTGCATAATCCAAGACACCAGACCAACGTCTATATTAACTTTAGCCTGCAGAGGCTGTGGAAAGGTATGTTTTGTGCCAAGTCTTGTCTGTGTTGGTTGATTATACACAGGGATAGCAGCCAGAGACCATCATTTTGGACCCGATTTTGAATTCTGGCACATATACAATCCCAAAAACGTCTCGAATTCAAAATCTTTCTCCGCACCCTAAAACAGCTTTTAATAAAACAGTATTTGTGACAAATTACATCTCTATTGACTCAATCACAAGGGAATGGCAAGGCTAAATGTGCAATTACAAACGTTTCATCTCAAGCCCCTCAAAATCAGAATCGGGGACTAAATCAAAAAATTAGGCAAAAAGGAATCTGAGTATATTCGACCAGGGTACATCCCTGTGAGATATGATGAGGATTCGCTCAGAGAATGAGGTAATGATGTATGATTCTAATTTGTTTTGAAAGAAAGAGAGAAAAAAACAATACATCTCCCCTCCCAAGACCTATCAAAACAGTCCTTGTTCTCATCCATGAAATGTCCCACTATTTACAACCTCCCAACCAGACATCCTCCCTCCCACTCACAGCCACTCTTTGCTTCCTATCACTAAGCCAGTTTTCAATCCAGTTGGCGACTCCACCAGTCATTCTGCAAGCCCTAAGCTTAGCTGACAGCCTTTCATGTGATACCTGGACTGGCAGGATATCGCAGGCAGGGTGATATATCAATGTGTGTCCCCTCCCTCGGATGGACGTTGAACTGGGCTTTCCGTCTGCTAGCATTAGTTGGTGGGCATAAATGATCACATGGTGTCCCTCCCAAATTGTAGATGAATCATCACTGCACCCTCGCAAAATCCCACAATAATGCCTGAATTACAGGTCGCAAGTGGCCTCGGTTATTGGAGGTTCATTGACACCAGTTTATACCGCTTGATGTTTTCGAGTATGGTTGCTGTCTGTGCAGCAGCTTCTGCACTATCAACAAATTGACCAGGGTAGCTGGCAAATTTCACGCATATCGCCTTTTTCAGATATGAAGAGCAACCACTACTATACCTTATAAAATGCCCTCAGAAAATCTCGAGATACAACATCCACTGCCCAGGTATCATATCTGACTGAATGACCGTGTCTGTGTGTATGTGTCGTTGGTTGTCATCTCCACATGCGGGTTTCAGAAGGTGGAACGGAGTCCTTCAAAGTCTCCACTTCTGTGTGTGTGCGTGTGTGTGTATACATGTGCGTATACATGTGTGCGTGCGTATGTGTGGTATTCGTGTGTACACGTGTGTATATGTGTGGGTGTGTGCGTGTGTATAGGTGTGTGTGTGTGTAAACATGTGTTCGTGTGTATACATGTGTGTAAACATGTGTGCGTGCATATGTGTGGTATAGGTGTGTATACATGTGTACACGTGTGTATACGTGTGTATACATGTGGGTGTGCATACGTGTGTGTACATGTGGGTGTGCATACGTGTGTATACGTGTGTGTATATGTGTGTGCATGTGTGTGCGTGTGCGTACGTATGTGTGCATGTATACGTGTGTTTGTGTGCGTATACGTGTGTGGGTGTTCATATACGTGTGTATACATGTGTGTGTGTGTGTGTGTGTGTGTGTGTGTATACACGTGTGTGTGCGCATGTACATATACGTGTATGTGTGCATGTACATACACGTGTGTGTTTAGCTGTGTGCGTGTGTGTGTGTGCATGTGCATATACGTGTGTGTATACGTTTGTGCGTGTGTGCGCATGTACATATACGTGTGTGTGTGTGTGTGTGTGTGTGTGTGTGTGTGTGTGTGTGTGTGTGTGTGTGTGTGTGTGTGTGTGTGTGTGTGTGTGTGTGTGTGGTGGAAATTGACCAAGTTCTTGTAATATTGAGTGAATTATTTTACATAATGTGTCCTTTGTGTAAAAAATAAATAATTTTATTTTTCAAGGAACAGTGTGTTGGATTATTGTAAAAATGAGTTAGATAGGTATCTGGAAGTCGTGAGGATGGGGAGTACTATGATGTTGGCATAATTTCACAGGCTTGATGGGCCTAATGGCCGACTGCATTGAAGTCCCTTGTTGGACCAGTGTGACCACTCCTTGGCTTGTTTCACAAGATCCTGGCTATTCGTTGTTCACCTTGGCGTCTTGGTTTTCTATAGGTTTTCTGTTATCATCGCATTTCCGAAACCTTGTGAATTATTGGCTTTTTTCATTGGCTCACCTTGGCCTTTATGAAAATGAGGAGTGGTCACACTGTGTAGGACCTCTCAGGCACCTGATGTCATCAATGTGACCCATCTCTATTCAGGAATACCTTAAAAGATCTCAAAATAATCTTCGCAGTCAGCCGTGTCAATCAGACAGTTTTAGGGACAAATATGCACTGTCAATTCATGGCTAGAGGCAAGACTCTTAGCCAAGGTGCTGTGACCTTTGTTTGGGTTGGAAATCCTGCTTTGCTGGTCAAGGCATTGGCAGGAACAAACCTGATGGAAAGGGGAATTTCAACGATTCCAACCCCCTTAATTAAATGAGTAGATTACAGTATGTGATATGTAAATTAAAGGGCAGCTGTCCAGATATAATTATATTTAGTACATAGCACTGGAAGGTCAAATTTTTAAAGGTTCGGTACTCCAGAAGCACCCGCGCTCCCTGCGGGAGCCACCAGGGGGGTCATGTTATCATCGTTATGATTATTATAACACCGTAGCAGATTACCCAACAAATGGGCAATCTTGTTCCAAGCGCACAACATGTGAACACGTTCTTCTCACACATCCCTTTATTTTGGGCTGTGTATAGGCAAAATGTCATCTCTTATCTTTTCGCACATCCAAAACCATGATCTTTTCTACCCCGTTAATCCACCCCAAACAGCTTCCTTCAAATTCCCTGCTTTCCTTCCTGAAAGTCCCTGTAATGTCCATCTTGTTTACTCTGTGTACCCCACCCCATCCCACTCCCTTCCATAGATCTCCTAATGTCTCTGTTCCCCACTGTTTTGTGCTTTTCTCTCCCGCCCATCGTTATACGTTCTGTATGTTAGCTCGAAAATGTGCCGTGACATTGGATGTAAAAAAATAATAATAATAATAATAAAAAAAACAGACCACTGCCTCCCTCGATCACTCCTGAAAATGACAAAAAAAACCTCTGGGTTACGTATGTAAAGCACAAACATGCATACTGCTCATCATTATGTGCATATATAATACATTGTGGCTATATAGCTCAGATAATTCCAATTGCACCCACGCTCCCCTTCCCCAAAATGAAGAAAATGCCAAGAGGGAAGAATTAATTTTTTTCTTCAAAACGTGATGTAATCAAAGGAAACTTGCAACTGCACAACTTCAGGGTGCCCTCATTAATTCCTGAAAGTTCCAGCATCTTCAGTCAAATCCTCCCGGATAAATAAATATAAATGAATGCATTCATACATACATGTATATGTACATCCACACATCCACACATACATGCTATCCTGGAACGGCCTACGTGCCCCGATTCTTAAATAAGAAATCTTATGTTTAAGAAATCTTAAATCTTAAATACGTGCCCCGATTCTTAAACAGGCAATTTAACCAACACTTGCAGAGGTTTATCTCACTTTTTCTTTATTAAAAAAAAAATACAAATGCGTCGGTAAAAAACTGTGCCTTGTCCACGTAACCCCACATCCCGTCATACTGGGGGAGTGCCTGTTCCCCCTCTGCAGTGGAGATGATACAACACATGAGCAGGGCATAAATATTCATGAGGCAAGACATGGGTGGAATATAATGAACATTTTACATTCAAACTTGGTTACATCACACCCCTCGCCTGGTTAGCTCACCTGGAACGTAGGTCCAGGTCTGTCCATCAGTCTGTTCGTCTGTCTGTCCATTCATAAACACTTCTGACTTCTTCTCTGAAACTACACACACAATTTCGATGAAGCTTGACCACAACCTTCATCACCCGGTATCAAGGTTTGATCAGGGCATTAAAAAACATCTGGCCCTAAGAGGATATATGGGGGGGGGGATGCCCCAAAATATGTATTTGCTTTTTTTCTCAGAAACTACACACAATTTCGATGAAATTTGACCACAATATTCATCACCTGTGATGTACGAAAGTTTGTTCATGATATTTAAAAAATATTAGGGTCTAAGAGGGGGAAGGGTTGCCCCACAAAATATTGTTGCGAAATCGCGCCTGCCGGCATGCGGACGGCCACGTAACTCGAATCGCGGCACATCGCCCACAGGACGGACAATTCAGTCGTGACCCTCTTGGAACAATGCCGGGAGCTAGTCACGGGTGGGGGTTTAACCTCATCACGATCGTGCCAATTGCCCGCCCGCGCAGGATGGGGTTGCTCGCCAAATTCGATCTACCTAAGTACCTGCGCGAATGGTCGACCAGGCGATCATACCACGCTACAGGCCGACTCTGGACATGAATTGCTTAAGCGGTCTGTTCCGTGCTACAGTGATAACCGAGCGGTGTTATCGTCGGCCTTGACGGTTCCGATTAATTACCGGGATGTTGAACCCACTCCGAACCCCTTACATGACGCAAGATGGAGATTCAAATGGAGAAAAGACGAAGCGAAACGGGCACAGTTCAACAAGCAAGCATTCTATTACGTGACAAACAGAAAGCACGTATATACAGCCATACACAAAAAGCAAAGGCAAGAAGAAAACAGTTGACACCGACCTAACGCGTACACACGGCAACACTTACACAGTTTTACTTCACAGACGGCGCCAACACACATTTACACAAAAGCAAAAGAAGGAAGCCACCCTCACAGACAAGGAAGCAGACAGGCCCGTAGGCCAAATGTGCGCGGGACCTAGAGGAGCGGCCAGGTCCGCGAGACCGGGGAGGTCTTACCCGCGTCCTCGTGATGTGTTGGCGGGCAAGCCGCAAAATGTCCGCGCCGCTGTGCCCCGACTCCGTGCCCCTGGCGTGCTCGTTGGCACCACGTTTGGTGTGGGGGAGGAACAGGGCCCCCTTTGCACTATCTAAGCGCGGGGGAAGGGGAAATTGTTGATGCCCTGGGGGAGGGGAGTGGCTGGCTGGCTTGGGTCCCGCGACGAGACGAGCGATCCCCCACACCGCAACCCCGTTGCCGACCGCCGTCCTCCTTGCCTCGGACCCAAGCTTCCTTGCCCCGACCCGCCGCCTGCAGCTCCACCGCGCGCACTCCACCTCTTCCGGCTCAACTCTCAACGATGCTCTCCAACGCTCAACGCTCCAACTCACGCTTAGCTCCACCAGTTCCACACTCTCCTCGCGAGTTGCCTTCCGCTAGCACCTTTCTAGCTCTCAGTAGGCGCCGATATGCAAATTCCCGGATCAGAATGTGATTAGAGGCGGGGCCACACCGCCCCCCCCCTCGGTCAGCCATTGGTCGGGCAAAAATGGGCGTGAACCTCCCCTGATCATAAAATTTGCATAGACGGACAAAGCCAGAATTCACCTACATGCGCCTGGAGGCGGGGCCAAGTCGCCTCGCGCTTGCCCATTGGACGGAGGAGAAGTGGGCGTGAAGCATTCCTGATCCGCGGATCGACACGTTCGGCCTCCACGGCCGAACGGCTCTGGGAACACGACGTTTGGTGTTGACTGGTGGTGTTTGGGAATGGCCGTAGAAGCGATGATGTGGGATGAAGGTGGTGTTGTTGTTGTAGTGTGGTTGGCGCTGTGGTGGGGATGGCGTGGTTGTTGAGATGCTGTTTGTTTGAAATAAAAGATAGAACAGAAAAATGGCTAACTCAAAGCATCGCAGCCTGGATGGATCACATAAATTCCCTCTATACAACGGGTTTGGGCTAACTACACATGTACTTATGGAGATATCTCACCTGAGGGCCCTTTATGGTGTAATGCGAATTTCCACAGTCGTAACAATATGCATTTGCTTTCTTTTCTGAAACCACACAAATTTTATGAAACTTGACCACAATATTCACCACCTGTGATGTACAAAAGTTTGTTCATATTTTAAAAAATCAGGGTCAAAGAGAGTCTACCGGGGAGGGAGGCCGGGGGGGGGGCAGTTGCCCCCAAAAATATGAATTTCTTTCTTTTCTGAAACCACACACACAATTTCGATGAAACTTGATCCCAATCTTCATCACCCATGATGTACCAAAATTTGTTCATGCCATATAAAAAATACAGATTAAAAAAAAAAATAATAAAAATAAAAAAATCGGGGTCGATTTTTAAAAAAAATATATTGATTATCATCCCCAAAATAGGTATTTGCTCTAACTGGTTCATTAGTAAATTTTGCTGATTCCATCCCATATGGACTTCCTCCTCAGCATAATTATTCTACCAGGTGAGTGCCCAGGGGAATTGCCCCTTTTTGTTTTATATAAACCACTGCAGCAATTGATTGAGCAAAGAGAATTACGTAAACATGAGAACCAGGGAAGCCACCACCTTGGCTCGAAACATCATCAAATTGTTATTGAACATTCGTCAAAATGAAATAAACTGAGTACATAGTACATCATATCCAGTCACTACATTTATGGACCAGAACATGGCTAACGGATAGGGACATAGTGGAAAATAACATGAGGATATGAAATTTACAATCGATAGAACATAAGGAAGGAATTCACTCTTCCCCCGCTGTTACAGGTCGCAGGTAGATATGGGGGTTGTCATCCTTCATGGGGTGGATTCACACTTTTTGAACCCGCCCATCTGCGCTGGTCAATGTCTCAATCACATGTCCATAAGGCCAGTTGTTCCTGTGCACATCCGCCTTCAGCAGAGTGACATCACCGACACAAAGGTTGCATTTCTTGACTTGCCATCGCGTACGGGGCTACATGGTCAGAAGATATTCTTTGCGTCATTGTGACCAGAGGTTATTTGCCAAATGCTGTACATGTCACCACTGATAACCAAAGCCCAATTTGCCAGGTTAATGTCAGTTGCCACGGAGTTCGATTGAGAAGGTGATGTGGTTTTCTGGATTCTTTGCCGAATGTTGGCCATGATGGTGATGGGTTCCTGTCTGAAGTGTAGTAATATACTGAGGGGACTATTGATGAGGTCTGGACCTGGAAGTATTACCTTATTTAACGAGACATCACGATAGGTAGCACAGCCATCAAACACCACACGAATACTGTCAGGTTTGCGTGGATGGAATACAGCAAAATGAGGAAGATACATACCATCATGGTAATTTTGCCTCTGTTCCTGGTTTGTTCGAGAGGCTCAGCGTGTCCTTTGGAAAAGAGTTTAGCCCTGAAATTCACATACTGCTGTTTAAGGACTAGTTTCTTATCCAGAAGCTTGCAAAGGGACTTCGAGTAGTTTATTGCAAGAAGTCGATTGTCTGGAAGTTTTACATCATCTCTGAAGGGTAATGGAGCCACCCAAATGCCATCGTCATTCCTGATGAATCTGTCCTCCATGATTGCAAGAAAATGATTGTCTTCTATGGAATGAGCCAGCTTGTCATCATTCCTTGTTCACTGAAAGACCTGTCGACCCCGTCGTCGTAGGCTCTGTGTTCGCAGGATCTCCTGAAGATCTGATCTGAAGTTACGTGATGATGTGGCAGGATAACGTCCTTGACAATGAAGTGATTAGGGCATGGTGAACAGACTGGTGATCTTCCATTGTCAAGAATATGGGTACGACAGGACTCGGTGGTCAGGGTTATGGACACTGTTCAGACATACATTTCCAATTATCACCCATCCAATGTCCATACACTGTGAACACGGAGCATCAGGTGGTCCGTTCTGAGATTATCTGATCTTAACCAGCTGAGGAGCATCTCATCCAATTAACAGCAAGATGGTCGCTTGTGGATCAGGTTCGGAAAAAAAATATTTCAGCGATAGAACGTATGTGTGAGTGGAGCCTTGCGACCTCCGGTATTGGAATCCCGGAGGAATTACAAGAAATAGTATTTCACTCAGTTAGCTCCGGGAGCGTCAGGTGGACGATTCCATTGAAAGATAAGATGACTAGATTCCTGACACACCAACCAATGGCTCCCATAGTTCCAGAGCAGGTTTTGAGTTCATAGGGGACTAGATTATTTGGCACGTTGAAGGAGTCAAAGAGTTTGCTGTGGCCCAGAGACCAACTTGGCTGGTCTTCCAACAGAGCAAAAGCTTTCAGAAAGTTTTCAACATTAACAGTGATGAATACTTTCACAAGAGAGAATTTAGAACAAGACCTTCTTCTGGATCCACTACTACCACAAATGTCCATACA
This sequence comes from Eptatretus burgeri, assembly GCF_056783735.1. NCBI lineage: Eukaryota > Metazoa > Chordata > Myxini > Myxiniformes > Myxinidae > Eptatretus > Eptatretus burgeri. The sequence continues at coordinate 26,075,481 of NC_140961.1, forward strand.
CCTGTTAATCACCGAGCGTTGCTCCTTGCCATGCTTTTGAAGCCCACTCGACACTCGATCAGGGTTTGAAGAGTTCCTGATAAATTACCTCCCTGCCGGTCCATCGAGGGTAGCACAACTGGCATCAGAAAGTGCTGAGCAATGACAGGTGCTGTCGCTGTGAGACCAACGAAATTTTGCTTGACACTCCTTGGCTGAATGGTTAGTTGACAGAACATCTGGTACATATTTTCCATTGGTTAAGAAGGATGAGTCTGGATTGCAATATTTTTGCTTTGGATGTTCTGCAATGCACAAGAGGATGTTTGGTCCTGTGAATAGGGCAAAATTGTTGCGGATCTTCCATTCAATGATGAGTGTGCTAATTTTCAGAAGATGACGCGACTGCTGCAGTCGGTTGCTCGACAATCTGTGGCGCAATTCACCCATGACCTCAGTCTTGCTTAGTTTGACCCTTGGACGAGTGTCACGAGTGAAGGCATACATTCTGTTCTTCGTAGTGAGTGGAGCCTTTACCTTAGTAGCTAAAGAACGTGATCTGTCATCATATCCCGAGGAAACCATCAGACTGAGGTCATTTTGAATATTTGCATTGTGCTGAATGAAGGATGCGAGCATTGAAAATGGCAGAAAGGTGATATCGTCGGTTTCTTTATACTTGAAGGCCTCCATCCTCTAACGATCCACAAGGTCAGGTGGAAGCTTTGCTATGATTGGTTTGAGCAACAGAGATATATCCAAAGCTGCAAGTCCAGGAAGGGAACCACCATTTTTGGCAGCCTTCATTTTCTCGATGGTGTCGCTAAACTTCGGCAAAGTTTTGCGGTCATGAGGAGAGACTCGAGACAAATGTTCCAGCTTGTTTCGCAATGATTGTGTAACTTTGGCGCTGCCAAATCTTTCTTGAAGGCGATTCCAGACCTGCTCCAAACCGACATCGACATTAGAAATGTAGGCTCGATTAAGATGCTCTACGAGTGTTTTGGATTCTGAACCATCAGCCATATTTTGATGCTAGCGGGACTCCTGTTCATCGGATGCTAGCGGAACTCCTCCGATCATGTTCTGGAAGGCCGCATGCCATGTCCTGAATTTCGCAAGCTTATCATGAAACAGAGAAATCCTTTTTGAAAACAAGTACACCACTTCCCCTCCTTTCATTTGCCCTTCTTTCTCTCTATTACTTCCCCTCCCCTCCCCTCCCCCCCCCCCCCCCCCAATCACCTGACAGTGCCACCACATCTAAACTCCACTTCATCCCCACCCCAAGTGCAAGCTCAAAACATAAAAGAAGAATTTCATAGCAATCATCAAATATATTAAATTATTATTTCGAGCAAGTTGCCCATGCCCACACGGGGTATGGATGAAGGTGGAGAAAATGTAGAGGGTGTCTCTGTCATCGATCCGGCAAGCTGGGATCAAGATTTGCATTTATTATCACATCTGATGCAATATAAATGCTCTTATGGTGGCAGAGTATTCATTTGAAACTGTTTGTTTAATATATGTAGCTTTTTGATGCGTCGGGTCTGTAATAAAAATTTGTATTGGTGTCAAAGGCAGTGTCCAATTGCAAATTAATAGTAGGATTATTATAAGTCCCCTACCGGTTTCACTAGAGGGACTATAGATTTGCTCTCCATCTGTCCGTCCGTCCATTCATCTGTCTCACCTGTGGTTTTTCAGACTTTTTTTTCTTATACCCTTTAACATATTCAACTGAAACTTGGTACATGGCTTTATTATGATAAGTTACAGAACAAGTTTGGGTTTCATGGCATTTCGTCAATTTATCACAGAGTTATGCCCTTTTGGACTTAGAAAATATCACATCTGCAGGGGGACATGTATTGCAAAGCAATTCTTGCTCTTGTTGTTGTTATCACTTCAATATCAAATAGAAAGATGATGGATGCATGCATGCGTGCAATGCAAACTGAAATACAGTATTCACATTTGCCATTCATCTGGCTAAGTTATGTTACTTACTGAATCTATCTTCTGTCTTTAAATGCAGAGAAACACTGGAAGAACATCTAAGGAGCTCAGCATTGCCGAAATGGAAAAAAAAACTAAGCGAGGCTGGGATGAAATTTCAGCACTCAACTAAATCACTGGACTGAGTGATACCTCATGGAAAATAAAGTTCACTACCCACGACCCCCTCGCAACACGCCTCCTTCCTTTATTTTCTTCCTTCGTAGCTCGTGTTCACATAACAATACAGTACAGTCTTTCGGGTGTACTTTAGGAAAAGGAATCAAATAAAAACATAACAGCAAGGCTTTCTGCACATCAGTGTCCCAGGTTTGTTGACTTGTTTGTGTAAAAGTTGTTTAAATTTTCAAAATTGTGAAAAAGATTTTTTTTTAATTCAATCTATATGCAAAGTCAAGTTCATGGCTTTCAACCAAAGGTAAATCAAATGTCATCTTTTATCGACCCCAAGGGGGAATGGGCTCTCTATATTATGGTGGTGTCATGTGTATGGGATGGCACGCAGCTGTTTGGCCAAGTTGTGGATGAATGAAATTGCACTGGTTGTCGGTGTGGAGGACCTGAGCAATATTAGGCCTTTAAGCTGCAACAAATAGCAAAATTCCAACATAATTTACCCCTGGACACCCAAGGTTGTGTGTGTGCGTGTTTGCAGTGCACAATAATACATCCATACGTTACCCCTCCCCTCAAGTCTAAACGTTACCATAAGCAGTGAAGTGAGAGAGGGGAAAAGAAGCAAATACTTATCTATGTTCATCGATTCATTGTTAGCAGTTGTCCTCTCTCTTTTACAGATCGTCAGTCATCATACTTGTCTTCTGTCGTGGGATAGTGTGTGCTTCAGCTGTTGTGCTCGGTTGATGATGGTAGTACAGGCGAGATGGGCAGAATCGCATTTTGTGAAATCTGTTTCTTCAACGTTACCTTAACGGATTCAGAGGCTTGCATTTGCTCTGCAAAACAGCTACTCACTCATTGTTAATTACACTGAAAGCATTTCAATGCACCTGACGATTTATCATTTAATTTCAAAAGGGTGGACGAGTCCTTTAAATTGAATAATGCACAAGCGTTTCGATGACTGCAGATTTCATCGATTTCTCATCAGATCCATTCTACCATTCCTGAGCATGAATCTTCATATTGACCGTTGTGTTGATGTGCACAGCACTAGAATTAGGATCTTCTGAGTCATAATCAACGTTAAACCTGCGACCTTTACAAGTCATCATCAGAGGATATTCAGTACCTCAAATTGACTGAGCCAGGGTTGTACGTACACACTTGGTTTAGATAACTGAAGGCAAGCCTGTCTGAAAATAGAATTCCATCCCTGTTGTTTGTAAATGTTACTTTCATCCAAGGCCTCGGATCACTTTCACTCCTTTGTACACTCACTGTCCCGCCTGTGAAATCACGTCTTGTTTGTACTCGGTTTTAACTCCTGTCCAACATCAGCCACCACTTCATATTATCCATCGTGCTTTCCTGTGATCGTTATTACTCTCACAAATCGTGTGTGCACTTTCCACCTTTCTTTTTTTGTTTAGCTCTTCCACAGGCCCTGATGCCTGTGTCAAGTCTACATCGTTCAATTTGGATAGAGAGTTGGTGTAAGGTGGGAGAAAGATTTTCAAGCTGACTCTGGAGTCTGACAGGGGCTGCACCGTAAATGTTCTTGCAACATTAAAGGACACATGAAGAAGAATGGATACAGACAATGTCTACCAAAGGCATCAATAGTGTGCAAGCGGTGGTGGTGGGGGAAAGGGGGGGAACTATTTATTACGTGTGCATGACGTTAGGGAGACTTAAAGGAGGTAAGAATAAGCATAAGGAAAAAAGGGGCCATGTATGGGACATAGGGGTGAGAAGTTAAGTCAAAAAATATTTTTACATTCTGTACTTAATTTAAAGGGTTCTGTTTGATTTGATTACGTCCATATTTGTATATTCATTTCTATCCAAACAATAATTTATCCATTCATTATCCGATGCATCATTAAAGAACCCTTGTGGTGGTTTTAACTCCCCAATTGCATTTCTCTGCCTATAGCACAAAACAAGCACATCAGATGAATACAGCAGTGTGGTACCGGCCACACGTCAACATTTCAAAATACACCAAATTTTAAAGCAGATAGGTGAGATGGGGTGCAATTACTCAAATGCGGTTACACCGAATATCGTGCAGGAAAATCAGTGCAATTTCGTACAACTGCCTAATTCATGAGTCCGTGTGTTGGACTTGTGTTCAGTGATCTGGCAGCAAACACACGGCTATTCATCGCTCAAAAAACACTTAGCCCTATTTGGAAAGGCCTCCCCTGGGCTCCGTGCACCCACCTCGCTGTACTTTTGTCTGAAAGGCAATTTTCAGGTTGAGATCCTAATAGTTGGTGGACGTTAAAGATGTCACGGTGTCCTTCGCGAAGAGTAGGCGAGCTGCGCTGGCACCCTGGCCGAAAACTCCCAAATTGCTTTCTCTTGGTGGACCTTCAGACTGGGCCAGTCGGTTTGCCAAAGACTTGGGCTGAAGACTTTCCCCAGCCAACTCCACGAGGTGGGAGTAATTGTGGCCGTTGAAGACTCATCAGAATCCCCATCATCATAATCCTAATCGTTACCCGATTTATTCGACTTACCATCGATAAACATGATTGTTGTGTTGATGTGCATACCATCGATAAGCACCATCATATGATGTGCATTCCATCGATAAGTGACTTCTGGTACTTCTGAAAGGTCTCATCAAGTTGCATTGAAGATTTCGATCAACAGAAGAAAAGAGAATATAAAAGATGAAAAAAAAATTCACTTGTTGTTTTGACAATTGGATAAAATTGATGACGGTACGTTGTTTTTATTTTTATTTTCATTTTTCACAATTCCAGGTCATCATTGACCCTGAACCTTCTAATATGGACTTTTTATCGAAAGGTTCTTCAAACGTCTCATTTGGCTCTGGCACGAGTATCACCGTAATCGCAAAATAAATCCACCGCATTCTGCGTTTGAAGATGTTCACAAGGACACAGAAAATTAAGCAGATTCTTGCCTTGCTACAAAATTTACAGATCATACACATGCGAATTTAATTTGGCAGATATCAACGAAAATGGATAGAAAAAAAAAATCCTGCAACTGCTTACAGGGGCCTATTCAAGCCTAGTGCCCGACACTGAAGTGATTCAAGCTGTTTTCCGCGGCTCTTTCATTTGAAAGCCCGGCACATTTATAAATCTCAACCACTTTGTAACAAAGGACACGGCAAGACGGCCAGCTAGGGTGTGGGGGCAGCGCCATGCCCGTCTCAGACCACATGTGCATCCAATTTGACTTCGGATCGTGCTTCGTGTTCTGAGCATCCACGCCAGAAAAACAAGTGGTGGCTTATTTTACCTGCCCGAGCCAGGATTCGTGAGTTAAGCTCTCGTTCTGTCGACGTACAGGATCTACGTATGCGATACGAGGAATTGTGAATCATTCACAAATGGGACTTTGGTTAAAGCCACTTTCCATGGGTTTTTGGCCAGCTGCAGTCAGGACAGACTGAACGTCTAGCTGAAGAAGTTAAAAGTTCGTGACCAGGGTAAGCAAACTGATAAAGAAAGCAGCTAAGTGTTTGTCACACTAATGAAAACAATCCACAATCGGTGCACATTCAAAGCTCAACAGTGTTGTGGTCTTTGAGATGTTTCGATATTGTTTAATCTTCCAGGTGGAACTGCTGCTTACAGATAGAGTTGAAAGGAAGGAGTGGATAGAGAGTGGGCTCGGAACTCGGAAGGTGTATGAGCCATCAGAGGTCCGAAGTGTTCTTGAGGATGAGATCGCCGAATGAATCAAGGATTCGGTATGAAATTGCATTTTTGAGGGTTAACAACTCGAGATTCTGCAACTCGGAGGAGGAAACATTTTTTAAGTCAGAGCAATAACCAGTGGTTGTTCCTGAAAGCAGTAAATGTAATTTTGATGGGAGGGGGGGGGGGTGGCGGGGGAACATCAACAGCCATCAAGGGATTAACGTAATTACATCACAACTTGGGTCAAATAAAAGTTGGCAATCGATGTAATACCCTCAACGAAGTTTAAAATTTCTGCCTCCCTGTGACACCAATCCGTTGAGCTCAGTGTACACCAAATAACTAGTAGAACCTGAGTAATGTCCTCAGGGGAAATGGCTCAGGATGACATGATGATGGATATAGCATTGATATATTTGGATGATAACCATCACCCCACCCTTGTCTTCCCCTAATTGGAATAAAAAAAATAAAAGAAGGAATGACAGATCAAAAAAACAATAACAACATGAATTTGTTGCGCTGTTGCTCAAGAGGCAGCTTTGAAAGCGGTACCTTGTTAGCTAGAGTGGAACCCTTCCATGCACTTCATGTGATGACAGGTCACTTCATTTAAGGGACCGACCGACCAGGTAAAAAGGCACGTGATTTGAAACGAGAGCAACAAACGATCATCGTGCAAACGGTGCTACGTATCAGGGAGACATTGACAACTCGTGTAAACTCGATGAGTTGCCAAGATTATGCGCCTGGAGACGACGAGGGATACCGAGCAGGGTGGTGTCCCGTGCGAGTGTAACGTGGCGACGCGACCTGTTTTTTAAATTATTTTTCCCTTCCCCCCTCAGAAGGCCAGGGTCTTGGGCTGCAAGAAAAAGGGCCCTTTGATGGGGTAGGCTTTCCCACAAAACGGGCCTTTCAGGAGCTGCCCGTGCCGCCAGATGAGGGCCGCACAAAGGCGCGCTGTTTTGGGCCCGGAGGAAACAGGTCAAAAGCAAACACGTGGCAGGAAAGCTGGCAGGCGGCCTGTGGTTTGTCTTGGCCGCGCACGTTCCCGTACAGTTCATTTATCTCGAATGCCTCGCACCCGGGCTCGTATAACCTTACTGTAATAACCGAAAACAGAGCGAGCCACTATTCGCCATCGGTCCTCGCACCGCGACGGCAGATCCCCGACTTGCTGGCGCCCCCGTGCCGGCGCCCTAAGGTAAACTCATTCGCAATGCACAACACGGCGGCTTCTCCCCCCCCCCCAGGTAAACTCATTTGCAATGCACAATAGGGCGGCTTCTCTCCCCCCTCACCCCCCCCCCCCCAGGTAAACTCATCCCCAATGCACAACACGGCGGCTTCTCTCCCCCCCCCCCCCGAGGTAAACTCATTTGCAATGCACAACACGGCGGATTCTCCCCCCAGGTAAACTCATTTGCAATGCACAATAGGGCGGCTTCTCTCCCCCCTCTCACCCCCCAGGTAAACTCATCCCCAATGCACAACACGGCGGCTTCTCTCCCCCTGAGGTAAACTCTTTCGCAATGCCCAACACGGCGGCTTCTCTCCCCCCCTGAGGTAAACTCATTCACAATGCACAACATGGCGGCTTCTCTTCCCCCCACCCCCTCGTGAGGTAAACTCATTCCCAATGCACCACCAAGCGGCTTCTCTCCGCCCCCCCCCCCGAGGTAAACTCATTCGCAATGCACAACACGGCGGCTCCTCTCCCCCCTGAGGTAAACTCCTTCCCAATGCACAATAGGGCGGCTTCTCTCCCCCTCTCACCCCCCCTGAGGTAAACTCATTCCCAATGCACAACACGGCGGCTTCTCTTCCCCCCGAGATAAACTCATTCACAATGCACAACCAAGCGGCTTCTCTCCCCCCCCCCCCCTGAGGTAAACTCATTCCCAATGCACAACACGGCGGCTTCTCTCCCCCCCTGAGGTAAACTCATTCCCAATGCACAACACGGCGGCTTCTCTCCCCCCTCTGAGGTAAACTCTTTCGCAATGCCCAACACGGCGGCTTCTCTCCCCCCCCCGAGGTAAACTCATTCCCAATGCACAACACGGCGGCTTCTCTCCCCTCTGAGGTAAACTCATTCCCAATGCACAACACGGCGGCTTCTCTTCCCCCCGAGGTAAACTCATTCCCAATGCACAACACGGCGGATTCTCTCCCCCCCTGAGGTAAACTCATTCCCAATGCACAACACGGCGGCTTCTCTTCCCCCCTGAGGTAAACTCATTCCCAATGCACAACACGGCGGATTCTCTCCCCCCCCGAGGTAAACTCATTCCCAATGCACAACAATGCACAACACGGCGGCTTCTCTTCCCCCGAGGTAAACTCATTCCCAATGCACAACACGGCGGCTTCTCTCCCCCCCCCCCCCCGAGGTAAACTCATTCCCAATGCACAACACGGCGGCTTCTCTCCCCCCTCTGAGGTAAACTCATTCCCAATGCACAACAATGCACAACACGGCGGCTTCTCTCCCCCCTCTGAGGTAAACTCATTCCCAATGCACAACACGGCGGCTTCTCTCCCCCCCTGAGGTAAACTCATTCCCAATGCACAACACGGCGGCTTCTCTCCCCCCTCTGAGGTAAACTCATTCCCAATGCACAACACGGCGGCTTCTCTCCCCCCCCTCTGAGGTAAACTCATTCCCAATGCACAACACGGCGGCTTCTCTTCCCCCCTGAGGTAAACTCATTCCCAATGCACAACACGGCGGATTCTCTCCCCCCCTGAGGTAAACTCATTCCCAATGCACAACACGGCGGCTTCTCTCCCCCCCCCCCCCCGAGGTAAACTCATTCCCAATGCACAACAATGCACAACACGGCGGCTTCTCTCCCCCCCCACCCCCCTTACCGCATCAACCGTCCTCCTTCTTCTTTGCCTTTCACTCGACGTCACCACTTCCGGGTAACTGTGGTGCTTTTCAGAATATTGTTTCGCTTGATTCCACATCGTGAACAGCCGAAAGAATGCGGACCACGCGGCTTGGAAATCAAAACACGAAATCAAGGACATGGAAGTCTGATTGTCGTTCCCTGCGTGAAACAGTTACTAGGAAGAGGCCACGACTCAATCCGCAGGCCTTATCGTCCAGACGTGCGATAATTCAATATCCTCTTGTTCGATGGATATTCTTTTTCAACCTTCGGTCAGAATCGTTTTATTATTTTTTTTTAACATTAACCACACTTGAATGACACGTATCGTGAGGGGAGAAAGTTGGCCTTGCGTTCATCGGGGTCATCATCCGGGTGTGTTTTCACCACAGGGACTATGGGTGTGCTCTCCGTCCGTAACCGGGATATTTTACACATATTCATCCACTTTGTAATCACGATAGGAATTCAAAATTTGTTCAGGATGCCGGCGATAACTCACCTACACTTTGCCAAACATTTTCAGCGTCCATCCGAGGGACGGTGCACTTGACGAATCAGCGGTTCCGGAGTTCCCAGTCAGGCTGGGGATGGGATCCAGGTGAGACAGTCCACAGGTAAGTATGCGCCTCTGCACCATCCTGTCACACATTCCTTACATCATGCTTGTGAAATAAACAAACTTCAATCTCTGCTATGTATAAATAAATAAAATATTTAAAAGCATTTAAAATGATTCCTTTTTTACTTAATAAAATGTGCATTTTCTGTATCTACAAGTGCAAGCGCGTAGGACAGTCAGCTCAACTCCCCTTCAAATGAATGTCGTGTCTCATTTACTCCATATGATTCAACAACACTCGTGTCAAGCACTCAGAAAAACAGTTTGTAATATTTGCATCCTTCATCCTCAGCAAGGTAGGTGTCCTTAGTGAAAGTAGGACAACAGGCTAAAAACAAGCTCGAATGAGCCAAGATCCTCGTCCTCTTAATGATGACGTCATAAAAACGAATATGACGTCATTGTGATGTATCAGGTTTGCGATAAATTACACTGGGTTGCATTTGAAATTTTTTTTTTAGAGGTCGAGGTTTTCTCAATGGTTCTTATATGTTTTTTGCATGCTGAATTCAGAAATTATCTAATTTCGCTCAATCAGGTCAGGTTTTTATCTCTATCTCAATCTCTATCTCTATCTCAAGCAATCTCAATTTTAAGGAAAAAAATAATAAAAATTTTTTGTTTTTTTAATTTGCATTTTTTTCATTCAAAATCAGACTTACATTGACAGAAAATGTACAAACTATACATATAATGACACACAAGTACACTTAATATGGAAGAAAGTGCCTTCTCAATTTCTTTCATTTCAATTTCAGAAAAAATATAGATAAATCGTTGTTTCTGGCAACACCCAACTTCAGTCGCTCCAGCAGTCGCTGTTTTCCTTAATCTTTTTAATGTTGAATTTCACATTAACGGTACTTGTGCGTTATTTTATGTATAGTTTGTACATTTTTTGTCAATGTAAGTCTGATTTTGAATAAAAAATGCTAATTAAAAAAACAAAAATTTTTATTATTTTTTTTTCCTTAAAATTGAGACAGAGATATTGAGATAGATAGAAAAACTTGACCTGATAGAGCGAAATTAGATACATTTCTGAATTCAGCATGCAAAAAACATATGAACGCCGTTGAGAAAACCTGGATCTCTGAAATGACGCAGACCAGTGTTATCTGTGCTAATGCCCGGCTTGATTCCCGCAAACAAAATTCAAACAGCTTACCTAGTTTCAGAGATAATGGTATAGGCGATTTCCATTAGCGGCGATATTATGACGTCAACTTTTTTTCTCGGAAGAATTTAGAAAATCGGAGATGGTTACTGTCTGCACGTGGGCTTTCTGCATATACATGGCAAGTTTCACGAAGATCTGATGAAAACTTCTGGGTTATGAAACAAAAAATGTCAAATATAGGAATGACGTCATAAAAATTGATGACGTCATAGTGATGTATCATATGTGCGGTAATTCATCTCTGCTAATGCCTTGTTCGATTCCCGAAAACAATTCAAAAAGCTTGCCTAGTTTCGGAGATAATTTTTTAGGCGATTTCCATTAGCGGAGATATTTTGACATCATAACTTTTTTCTGGGAGGAATTTTCAAAAATCGGAGATGGTTACTGTCTGCGCAGGGAATTTTTACATATATACACCAAGTTTCAGGAAGTTTCGATGAAAACTGTAGGCTGTGAAACAAAAAAGTCCACAAGAAGAAGATGAAGAAGAACAACGTGAGTAAGACTTTGAGATCCTCCACGAGGATCTAAAAACAAAACAATGAGTACTCGTCTCTGGTGTGAGTGTGTGTTGGCAGACAAGATAAACAATGGATTTTATCCACTACAACATGATAGGAGTATGTTTATTGGTGTAAGAAACGAAGTGCTGCTGACGTTTCGAGCATTGACCCTTCATCGAAGCCCTCTTATCTAAGGAAGAGCTCTCGCTCAAACATCAGCCTCTTGTCATTAACCAAGACGGTAAACATACTCGAATCAGAGGACTGCCAGGTAACCTCGGCCCTGGAGGTGTGCGCACCGACATCAGTTCTTTCACCTAGATTTGAATCAATCTCGACGCAGCTATAAACTGTCGTCCTGGTGTTTCGCGTACAGGGACGTGTTTCAACGTGTGCGTTAGTTGGTGGACGTTCAAGATCCTATGGTGTCCTTCCCGAAGAGTACACGACTTATTCCCGACACTGGATAAACTACAAAATCCTCGTCATCTTTCGTCGAACGGCAGGCCTATCCAGCTGGTTCGTAAAAGACTTGGGCCAAAAATTTTTCCCCCAAACCCCAAATGAAGGTGGGAGTAATTTCGTTCTTCATCAGTCGTAGTACAGTAGTAATTGTTCGTTTGCAGCCTGTCTGCTGGTTGCATCATTTTCTGGGGGTGTGGCAGTGCCGCTGATGCAGTGCCCTCTCTTACCAGTACACTGGTTCTCATTTCGCCGACCTCAGAGGGGTGGCAGGATGAGTCAACCTGCCTGGTGTTAATTCAATGGTTAAAAACAGGGACTCAAATTCAAGCCACCAAGATCTTAAGCTAGCAACCTTAACCGTCGATGTCGATGTCGATTGATGTAGTAGTAGTCTATCAACTTTTAGTGACAATGTCAGAATAAGTAAAAAGTATGCCTCCTGGCATCAGACTCGGTGGCATAATAGTAATGGTTAGAACGTCTGCTCTGAGTCTGGGAAGTCAGTGGTTCGAATCCCAGCCGAATCAAACCAAAGACTTTAAACGTGGTCCGTGCTTCTTCCTCACTTGACGCTCAGCATTTAAAAGGATAGAGCACGGACACACAACGCTGGGAAGGCAATGGCAAACCACCCAGTATAACCCTTGCCAACAAATTGCTTCGGCAGCACCAACACCGTTCTGGCACATCAGAATGAAAAAAAAAAATGAGAGTGAAGCACATAGAAATGATCAAGGGAAAAATACAACAACAAAACAACAAACGAATTGAGGAACATGTGGGACTGATCGGAAAAGTTTTTACATGCAGCCCTTAGGCTGGAGAACACTCCATTGGTGGTAAGAAGACGAAGTTGGAGCACAATGGACACCGCTGAGCTTCCCACGAAGACGATTGGCCAACGGTTGTGCACTCAAAGGCAGATTAATGGTCCCATAATCTCTGCATTGGCGTTGATGACCTGCAAATGCAACCTTCATACGTGCTTCCCCCTGGTTGGGCGCAGCATTGCGGCTCTTTGATCGTTTCATTTGAAATGGTAATGTTTATAATTCATTTATTTTTTTTTTAAATCGTCTTGCCGCGAGACAGTGTATTTATTCATGTGAATTCACCTCCTTTAATAATCGATTTGAAACGAGTGCCCCATGTTGTGGAGCCAAATATAATAATTGATGCGGATGTTGGAATTAAAGAACGGTTCCAACTCTCACTCTCAATCTCACTGTCACACACTCTCTTTCACTCTCACTCTCTCACTGCTCAGGGCGAAATTACTAGCTCACTCTATTCACCAGAGCACTGAACATAATCTGATTGTATAATATTCAAAAAAGTAAAGGCAAACGTTAGTTTTGGGATAAAAAGCCATTTTTACTGGAATGTTAACAGGTACAGTATACGTGCCGACCCTTCAGTTCGATGTTTACATACGTTTTGTAGTGGTGGAACGAAGGTCTACGCTCACAAAGACAGGTACGCTCGGTTTATTTTCAAAATGCATCATTTGTTTGCTAGTTCCTTTAACAATAACCTTCTTTGTTACCACCGCGCAGGCGAAGCGAAACGTGGGGTTAAACAATCGGTTCACTTTGTCTGTCTGTCGTCTACAGACATCAGTCTATGATCGAGGATCTTCTTGATGTCAATTTAATTAAATATAATTAATACTGCACAACACGAATTGGAACACGAACCTGCAGTTTAGCAGTACTTGGCTCCGAATTTGGCAAATTGTACGGAACCTCATCCCGATAAGCATGCGCAGAGACGAGTAAGGTAATTGTTTTCGTCTGTCTGCCTGTCGGGCAGTCCAAGAAAATTGAAAATCATTCCAAACAGGAAACTTACTGATTTTATCAACGCTATAAGGGACACAAACAACAGGCACGAAGAACTAAGTTAACGTGTTAAATAAGTTGGTGTAAAAGAGGTTACATCAATGGCGATAAACTCCCCAGAAAGTTATATTTCTACAACCTTTAAAACGCTTGACTTATTCCAAATGAATTATATACTTGAACACTGTACAGTGTACAACACAAATCTGATTCTTAGCACTTTCAAAACCCTTCCGTTTAACAGTACTTGGGAAAAAATATTTACACCGCGTCATGCTTTGAAGGCAGAGTAACTGTGAGACTACTGAGATTCAGCATTCAGATAAACATGGCGGTGCCTCGTGCTGTATGT
>NC_140961.1:26094156-26116656 GCF_056783735.1 Eptatretus burgeri
CCATCCTGCCTACCTGCAAACCCTACCTGCATTTGTTGCTTGACTCCACCCACCATGACACCCAGTCAAAATAATATGGCCGCCATCTTGGTTTTCTGATGGGCCGAAGATATCAGGTCTGATGGCCTCTGCTGATTAATACACTGCCCAGGTTTGTTGCATCAGATTTCCATTGGCTTTATTTGGGTCGAGTGTTGCTCATGATGAGGGACTCCAAAAAATGTAATCATGTCGATCAAAAATTATTCGTAAGGTTTAATCAAGCCTGCCCGCCAGCAGAGTAAGCACCTCCCGAAAGCCGTTCCTGTGGTAATTTTGCTAAACATCATCCGATTTCCATAGGCTTTGTTACTTACAATGCGTTCTGCATGCGTCTATCGTTACCTCTTCCACAAATGAGTAAACGTGCTTCACTCATGATCAAAACTGCCACCACTTGGCAAAAATTGTCTGCTCAATTTAAGTGTTCTTTTTGAAAGTTTTCCCTATCATCTTTTGTGTACAATTTATTTGTTGTACATAAAATAAATGTACGGTAAACTAAAAGCATGAACGAGAGGTCACCAAGAGGGAATTTGTGGACGCATAGGGACCGTTCAAAAATTATGTAACGCTCGGAGTGGGGTGCGGGGTGAAAATCCAAATATTATGGAGCGCAGTGGGAACGGAAGGGGGAGTGGTGTATTCAGTGCCGTTACATAACGCTATTAACCAATGACTATTTTGTGTACCTCTATAACGGAGTCACAGTTTTTGCATTCACATCTTACAAAATAAAAACGATGTAAAATAAATTGGGGGAAATTGTTGCATGGTGGTACGGTATTGCATTTATGTCGCAGGTTGTGACCACAGTGCGGTCATTCTTGTTCTATCTAAGAACACTAATGAAGTTTATGTTTTACTATCCACTAAAACATGTGCATGTTCACAGAGAAAAATAAACAGGAAACCAGCAATAAATCTGAAACTTTGTCCAGACACCTGCCCAAATTTGTCCTTGGATACCGAAAAGGGACCTCATGCTTTAAACAAATTAAACAAAATCTATGAATATGAAGCTAGAACAGCAATTGGTAGAGCGCATACCAACACCAGGTTATATTAAACAGATTACGTTTTGTATCCCACTGATAGACCGAATCTGGATCCAGACCTTAACTGAACTAAAATCGAATCGGCTTGTTCTTGTCACCTAACCAACTCATCCATCTATTTTTGTCCATAACTCGTCCACAACTTTTTGAGATATCATGCTATACATCATTTTTAGCATCAACTCTCAATGGTGAAGATCATCTCTTAAAAACATAAAAACATTCTCGTATTCGCATCTACACCAAAATCGAATCGATATATCCCCGTCACACACTCATCCCATCCACCAAGTTTCTTCCGAATCCGTCCATAACTTTTTGAGATACCTTGCCATATATAGTTTTTGTCCCAATCTCTCAATGGTGAAGAATCCCTTGAAAATTCTCGTGTCTGGATTCGGATCTGCACCAAAATCTAACCAATTCAACCTTGTCACATACCCAACTTCTCCACCAAAGTTTGTCCGAATCCGTCGATAACTTTTTGAACTATCCTGTTCACAAATAGAAAGACAACAGACAGACAGGCGTGAAAGCATAATCTCCATCGACCTTTGGTGGTGGAGTTAATAAACAGAAGAGAATAATATGATATAAAACAACAATGTCGATAGACTACATATGAACACTGACAAAAGAACGATAAACAACTTGAATAAAGAACGTGCATTGTCGGGAGGAAGAAAATCCTGTTCGAGTAAAAGCTGTACACAAGCAGAATGTGAGAGGGTGTTGTCATTGCGAAACGCAGAAGGCATGAAGTCACGAGAAAGGAATTGTGAAATCACGGAACGAAGCTTCGACTTTGTTCAGGTTGCTCTTGGTGCATCGTCGACTAAGTTACAAAAAGAAAGGTGGAAGAGTCATGTAGCTGGAAACCTAGAATCACTTGATTTTGAACATTTTTCTCTTTTCTGAAACACACTGCCAATGCAATGCGTTAAAAGCATGCAGGAAGATAAGAGCTAAGTGAAAGATTAATGAAGGGTTAAATATCTTTGGTTTGATTGCTGCTTGGTATGGAGATAAAGGTCAGGCAGAGCAGTGTCCCTCCAGAAGCTTTGCTAAAGCTTAAGTGGAGCTTGGGTTGAGACATCTCTTGGTTGTGGCAACACCTCTCACCTCACTGCTGTCAACCTGTAATTTATCAGGCTATGTGTTTCTTCCTGAAAATATTAAATAATATAAACAAGAAAAAGGAGCATTCAGAGATTGCAGACCCTCACCAGGACTGCTTTTGTGAGGTATATTTTGTGTGGTGTTTGTTTACTGGTGTGTTACATAATTAATGACACAATTAGAACTGCCACTTTATAACTGCATCCCGCTTTCACTGATGACCGGGTACCAATTCATCCCGCTTTGATTGGACACCTGACCCTGACCCATGACGTTTTAAAAATTATTACTCAGCATTCAATTGAATTTAGAATGGGATTAAAATTAATTCAATTCAAATCAAATGGAAGACCAAATAGGTACAGTCCTGCATTGGAGTAATCACAATGAACCCGAACAAGCAAAAAGCAAAGATGACATCATGAGGAGGAACCTGGATAGGATTTACATTTCAGCTGCTACTCCTCTACCCTCAAACCCATCCAGGCACAGCCAAGTGAGCATTAACAAACAAACAAACAAACAAAAAAGCAACCAATATCAAAAGAATTAAACAATTCTGGCTGCCAGACCATGTGGCCGATCAGGTTGAAATTTAAAACATATGTTCCCATCACTACTAGATCTTAAATGTGAAGTTTTGTATTGATTGATAAGGCAGTTCAGGAGAAAACATTATTTAATATTTTTCTTCAATCCAATATGGTTACCAAACCATTTGACCTATCAATTATTCCTTTAACAATGTACACCCTAGGCTTGGGGAACATTTGTGTGAAGTTTCCCCTCGATCTGTCCAGCTGTTCTGGGGAAGATTTTAATGTGTTTTTGGGTAAATCCAAAATGGCTGCCAAACCATGTGACCTATGACATCATATGTGTGAACCTTTTGTTCCTCGTGGAGAGGCGGTCATACGTGTAAAGTTTCGCCTCGATCTGTTCAGCCTTTTCGGAGATTAAAAAAAAAAAATTTTTTTTTAAAGATATGGCTGCTGAACCACATGACATCATCATTTTTTTTTTCTGTCAACCAATTTATCCCCAGATGATCAAAATATTTTCATACTGATCAGATAAAGCGTTCAACGTGTCGAATTTTGGCTGGGATACCACTTCACCGATGTTATGGTTAACAACACTTATTCATTCCCCATGGGGAGTACTTCACACGTGCTAAGTTTCAATTTTTTCCATGGCGCGGTTTCAGCGGGACAGAAGTCCAAAGTATTTCCTTTTTTTCCCAACATGACTGCCACACCACATGACCTATGACATCATAATCACCATTAAAATATTCTCCATGTGTAGTCACACCTATGGTGGAAATTTCATGTCGATTGGATAAGCGGTTACAGAGAAAATGAATTTAAAAGGAAATCACGGGCGGACGGATAGCCAGCCAGATGGAAAACCTTTAAATATAATGCTTCCGGCGACTTCGTCGACAGAAGCAAAAAAAAATCAAAATGTAAGAATCTTCTGCATCAAGCCAGTACACCAACTTGCTCCCGAGCATTCCTGCCACCTCTGAAAATATCAATATTCCGGCACAAAATTTGTTTACTTGTACTAACACTATTATTAAAAATATAAAATAGATACTTCAGTCCCCTTTCGCTTAACATAATCAAATGTGCTGTTGAAACTACTGTATGGCAGTTCTAGTCTGTCACACTAGCAAAGGGAAAGGAGAGTGCACAGTTTATGAGAATCGAACAAGGCTGGCAGGAGAATCTAGAGTCTAGACTCTGGAGGTATGCACACTCACCTCTGAGTTACCAGGCCTGGGTTTGAATATCGACCCAACTATAAACTATTATCCTGGTGTTTGACATGCAAGGTGAGGCATCAATGTACGTGCCACCCCTCAGATGGACGTCAGACTGAGTGTCTCGTCTGCTAACTTTAGTGAGTGGACATTCAATATACCACAGTGTCCTTCACGAATGGCAGGTGAGCTATTGATGGCACCTTGAACAAATGACAAATTCCTGCTCTCACCTACAGGGGGACACTGAATCAGCGGCACAGTCGTGTCCCCCCAGCAAATGATGGTACCCACAGCCATGTACTGCACGCGAAAGAAGATGAGAACTGAACCATTGTGGAACACTGAAGATGATGTTTTTAAAGGGTCATTGTGGTCCTTTCAAGTTACAGACTGCAGTCACCATGGTAGAAATGAATTATCTCCAGCACTTAAGGAGTTTACTTGGAAGAAGAAAAGCTACAATTAAATATCATTAACATCTATTACTTATGATCGTAGGGTCTCGTTATACTGGTTAAAACAAATTACACTTTTAATTTTCAATTTAATATAACTAGTACGTGGCCGAAAGTGAAAAAAAAAACTTTCAAACCGTGAGCCAGAAACAACAACCACACAGGCCGCTCCTTCGCTCTCGAGTGCCCATACGTACGTGGCCGTACGTGCGTGGCCCGGAAGTTCGCATATCGCTGTTACGATTATTCGCAATTTAGTTTTAATGGCCAATTATTCAATTAGTGCCAACGTATTTTGCCTTTTCGCAATGTCATCGCAAGGAAAAACACAAAGAGAAGAGAAGAGAGAGAGAAAAAAACAAAAAGAACGTACGTGCAAAAAAAACCAAAAAAACTTTCAAACAACCACAAAGGCCGTTCCTTCACTCTCGTAAACGACGTGCGACGCCATTTTCTGGGAGAAAAAAGTACCAAAACAGCAACAAAAAACATCTAAAGGTACCAAAAAAACACCTGTTTAAATTTTGTCTCCGACTTGCTTATTTTCGATCGTAAGTTATCGCGTGTTTAAAATTTACTTCCTGTTTCGGAGCATACCAGCTCACTCTGATGTTACCGAAATTTATGCACCGTCTAATATAAAAACGATCATAACTTGGGGCATTGTGTTTATCTATAAATGCGCATTAGAAATCAAATTATTAGAATACACGAAGTCATCACTATCCGGAAGCCCGTACGTTGTAACCTGTAATGGGGACCGCGGCTGAGGTTCTCTTCCCCATCGGCCACGCCTACGCAGCAACGTGTCCTGTCATTGGTTGGTAAATAAATGGCCATAACTTGGGAACCACTTGTCCCATTAATATCAAACCTTGAAAAGGCACATCCTCAGGTCCCCAGCAATATATCTGGCAAGTTTCAATTAGATCGGACTAGTGGTTGTCGAGAAACAGTGGTCACACACACACACACACACACACACACACACACACACACACACACACACACACACACACACACACACACACACACACACACACACACACACACACACACACTGCTGGAATTATAGATAGATGAACAGTGGAATGTATATATCTTGAATTACCAAACTCTGTTGAGCCATAGCAAGGAAAACAAGAGCGAGAATTGCTTTGCAATGCATGGCCCCTACTGGTCCCAATGAATGTTTGAGAGATAAAAATTTGTTTGCGTTTAATA
This sequence comes from Eptatretus burgeri, assembly GCF_056783735.1. NCBI lineage: Eukaryota > Metazoa > Chordata > Myxini > Myxiniformes > Myxinidae > Eptatretus > Eptatretus burgeri. The sequence goes on from NC_140961.1 coordinate 26,099,823, forward strand.
CACGTTCGAGCCGATACCAGAATTAAAATGAAGAAGAAGAAAACCTATAACCACTATGTTTGGGTCAATTTGGCAAAATAAAACAAAAAGCAATTTTCATTGACTGATATTTTTTTGTAGATTAGAAACCAATAAAGACAAGGGAGGATAACAAACCGGGGATATAAAATGAATTTGCCTTAACCCACGCTCGAGAAGATACCGGGAACAAAATGAAGAAGAAGAACCTTTTAAAACCACGGTGTTTCATTCGTTTCTAGGCTTTACCTATGTCATTTCATATTAAAAACAACCCGATGTACATACCTGAAACAAAAACATGCGTACGGCTTATGTGCTTATCCAATACATCATGGTTATATTCCTGGGATCATTCCAATTACACTGGGCCATGGACTACCTTCCAGGCCGAATGCCTGAGGCCTGACGATCTGTGCTGCTTCATGCAATGGCGGCACATGATTTTATTGGGGTGGAGTTATGCCAGCTGTCCAGCCAATGTGTGTAAAGCAGTGGGGTGGAGTCAGGCAGTGCTGGATTAACCATTAGGCAGACAAGGCATGTGCCTTAGGGACAGCCAAAAATTTTGGCCAAAAATTCTTTTCACATTAAATATTTGTCTTTTTTTTTGTATTAAATATTTTGTTCTTGAATCAGTTCATCTTTTGTCTGGGGTCCATTTCCATGAGCCCGAGATCTAATTTAAATTTTTCAGGCCATTCTCTAAAATTTCAAAATGTGCCTTAGGGCCAGCCGAGGCTCAATCCGGCACTGGAGTCAGGGCACTTGGACAGTTTAAGACACTGACCCATGTATAATATGTGATACAGGTTTTTTTTTTTAATGGCACAAGTTTTTTTAGTTTCAGTTGAATATGTTAAAGGGTATGGGAAAAAGTCTGAAAAACCATAGGTGGGATGGACAGATCGAGAGCAAACCGACAGTCCCTTCCGCTGAAACCGGCAGGGGACTAATAAGTAAACTCCATTATCGACAACTCATAACTTACTGTTATGGGAATTGTGCATCAAACTGTATGTAAGGTGAAAGGAGGAAATATTTTTCTTTTTATTTATTTTAGAGGGTCAATGCTATGGTATTGGCCGTGTTGCATTGGCTCGTTCTGAAAGCTATGGGGTGCCATTTATTTACTTTGGAGGGGTAGTGGGGTGGGGATGGAGTCAAGGAGTCTCCATATACCGGTAATAAAAATTTCTCTGCATGGAGCAGTCCACAGAACACATAATGTTTGTTCTAAAAAGAGGTTACTGTATTAACTCACACACACGCACACACATATAAGTACTGTACTTGCCAGATGTTTTGCTTTCTTATCTCACCTGCTGAATTAGATCTCACGCATCATTCACTTGTGCCTATAAAGCCATATTCTGTTTGTTATCATTCCATTGTGCTGAGCAGATGATGACTGTGGTTGCCGTTACATGTACAATAACCTCATTCCTAACTCTGAGCAAACTATGTTGTGGGCATTGTCTGATGGATGCAAAAACCCACAAATCTCTGGGTTGCCAAAGCTTTATGAAGAGAAGCCAAATGCAAAGCAGACTCTTTTGGAAATAAAAAACAGACAATACGAGTCAAGCAGGCAGGGGTAGAGCAAATCAACTTTTGAAATTTTATTTGGTCTTTCAAAGAACATATTTGAGTTAATTGTTGTGCATGCAACCACTAATGAGGTATCATGGTAAACAAAAGCAGCTTGGTTTATTCATATGGCCTATTAAACCAGTATAAACCTTCCATGTAGGTTTGAAGCCATCATTTGGTGGGGTTTTTTTTTTCCAAGCTATACAAGTTGTTTTAAATAAAGGAAGATAGGCAAACAAGCATTTGCTCGAATGCACCTGACACGTTTCTATAACCAACGTTGGGGTATTACTGTGACATATCAATCAGGTGATTTTCAGTTTTTTTTAGGGGCGATGACCCTGTTGTACAGCGAGGTTCAACTCGAACGGCCGCAGTGACAACTAAAACGACACTCGGTAGAGTGCCTACCTCCACCAGACTGAACAGTTTACGTTTAGTATCCCACCGATAGGCCAGATCCGGATCTGGATCTTAACCAAAATACAATTGGCTTGTTCTTGTCATCGACCCAACTCATCAATACTCAAGTTGTGTCAAAAACCCATCCACGACGTTTTGAAATAACACGCTACATATCATTTTTGGCCTGATCTCTCAATAGTGAAGAATGACTTTAAAAAAACTTTTTTTTTTTTATCTTATCCGGATCTGGATCTTCACCAAAATTGAATCAATTCTTTACTGTCACACACCCAACCTGTCTGCCAAGTTTCATCCGAATCCGTCAGCAATATTTTGAGTTTTTATGCTCATAAAACATATAGACAGACTAAAGGCCCGGTCACACCTTGACGTTTTAGCCAGCGATGGCAACGTATTAAAATGCATCTAAAACGCTGGCTTACGTTGAACTTTTGATGTTTTTTTTTTAAAGATTCGGATGTATTCATAGCGACTTGGTCTTATGTATAATGCATTGGTAACGGACACAGAACGTTTCGTTGTGTTATAGATAACTTATACCAACGAATGCTGAACCTGTTGTCGGTCTACACAACCGATGCCCAACGATAGTCTAACTTAGGCATAGCGCGTTGCACGCATCGCCAACGATGTCGTGACGTAGCCTATTAAAAGGCTGACGCAAAACGATTCGAATCACAACTGCCATAGAAATGGAAGTGACAACATCGCGGTCACACCTTGGCGATCTTGCCAGCGTATGCCGACCTAAGAAAAATGTGTCTAAAACGTTGGGGCACGTCAAATACGGTACGAGTAAGTTTGGTATACGTGAGTACAACGCTAAGTACGCTATCATACGTCGTAGTAAGTAGAGTACGTCAAGAAATTTTAAACATGTTCAAAATTTTACGACGTACTCGGCGTATGACACACGTTCCGCATGCGATGGGGATAAGTTTTACACACGATATGTGGACGCTTACACACGTCCACAAAGGCTACTTATAAGCTACTCATAAGTCGAAACACGTCGCGGTAATGTCTTTTTACGCAAAACTTATTTCTAACTTATGTTTGACGTGCTTTGAACCAATTCTGTACGTAGTCCCAACACATCGACGTATGTAGACGTATTCCAATGACGTCTTCCAGTCGACAAAAAAAATAAATGAACGTGTTTCTAACTTACAACTGCCATATAAAGACGTGTTCCCAGCGGTTTTGGGAATTGCTATATAAAAATGCTGCTCATAAAAGGGGAACCCAACAGTGTTTTCGAGTCCTTTTTGAGTCGATGTCCATGTCAGCAGTAACAGTATCAGTATCAGTATCAGTATTAGTAGTAGTATTAGTATTAGTATTAGTATTAGTAGTAGTTTGTTCATGTTGGCAGTAGTAGGTGAGTGTGAGGGGGAGGGTGTGGGTTATGATGGATCGTCCTTGCGTTTAACGATTTAACGATTTAAATGATAAACTCAACGATTTAAATGGCTGCATCTCCACTATTGAAAGTAGACGCTTGCGCTCAACAATTGGATTTTTTTACACTCAACGACTTTTAAACGGTACCACTCAGCTATTTTCATTGTTTACAATGAACGATTTAAATTGCTGTCACTCGCCTGTTTTTTGACGCTAGGGTTTGGAAATTTGAAGCGTTTCTTCTGAACGTGTTAAAACGCTCAAACTCGACTATTTTAAATAGACGCTGCCGATGGACAATTGGAATCATAGCCAAGCTAGACATCGAAGTGTGAACATCCTCGTCATGCCGAAGAAAAGTTTGAAGAATGCTGCAAATAAGTGTCCTGGCCGTGGCTGTGGACGCTGACGCAAGGACGATCCATTATACCGACGTCTTTCAGCCTATGAGTAACTTAAAAGTAACGTCTGTCGATGTGTGGCAACGATCGCGTAACGTGCCAACAACACGTTAATCATAGGTTAGAAATAAGTTTCGGGTACGCTAAACATTACCTCGGCGTGTCTCAACTTATGATTAACTTACAAGTAGCATGTGTTGACGTCTGTCAACGATCGCAGACCGTGCATACAACTTGTGGCCAGCGTAGCGGAACGTGTGAGTCATACGCCGGCATACGTCGTGAAATTTCAAGCATGAAAAAATTTGAGAACAACCAAAAAGTACAACGTTTAAAGCCAGCGTACAACGACGTATGGCAGTGTTTTTCAGCGTGCTCTCAATGTTATCAAAACTTACCCATAACGTATTCAACGTGTGCCAGCGTTTTAGAAAAAAAATTTCAAAAATCGGCATACGTTGGCTAAAACGTCAAGGTGTGACCGGGCCTTAACGGGGGTGAAGACAACCTCTGTCCACCTTCAGTGGCATAGGTAATTAAACTCCGTAAGATAGTCAACAGAGTATCCGCTTGATTTGCTGTTGGACGTCACAACTGAAAATATAAAAGATTTGGAGAACAATCGTACAGGTTTCACAGCTTGTGACGGTGCAACATTAATGACTTTGTCACTGGGAACTTCAGCTTTCTCACCAGAGACAATTGGAATCATGAGTAAAACACCACCAGCACCCTCACCCTGAATTTACTGTGACATGTAGTTTTACGGTAGTGATATTACCGACCTAACGCTGTCCCTCGTTTCACCCGCATACATGGCCATCATAAGTGTCACAACTTTGTGAAACATTCCCTCTCCCAGCAACCTAGCTCGGCATTGCGGAACATGAAAACATCAAATGATCCTGACATTGTATGACGGTGCCCAAAAGAGATATCCAAGTATGGTAAGCACTTCTCTCGGGCATTCACGGCATGACGAGTCACGGTGGAAGGAAGAATGAACAAAAACAAAATCGACAAAGTTGATTTGTAACTACGTGTGGCATCCAAAAGTTATCAGAACGAGATATAGGAGTGCTGTGAATGCCAACGTTTTGAAACAAAACGTATCTTTCCATAAATAAGTACATAAATTTAATTGTATCTGGGGTTCTGCTCAAAGCAATACCATGGTAAGGATTACCTTAGGTGGTGTGCCTTTACCTTCACAATTGTAGTCAGGGCAGAAATTTGGATTTTTGGCTGGGTGACGGTGATGACTCACCTACTCCCATCTAGTTATAAAGATGCATGTTTTAAAAGCCCTTCCTTCTGGGATTGAGGAAGAAGATTGAGGAATTGGAGCTTAATGCAGCGCTTTCAATGGTAACATTTATTCTTCTACGACAAGAGGTATTCCTTTAGCACCTCGTGGGAGGAGCACACAGAATTATATGTAGTAATATTTCTCGAAGCAATAGAAAAAAAAAAGTAGAAAAGCACACGGACAGAGCACACAAACAACAACAAACACATCCATGACACCAACAATTACCTGTCATAAGATATCCCTTTTCATGTGTTGTACTTCAATTTGCAAAATGTTTGTGAAATCCAACATGCTGCCCTTCGATTAAACCCATCTGCGAAGCGACGTGTCGGCACGTATCGTTCTTTTTAATCTAAAATTGTCTGAAAGACAAAGCTATCCTTGCTGCAAGCTTCTAATCACAAGTTTACCCAGGAGGTAAGCCACTAACCTTTGTGATTCCAAATGAATACACTAAACTACTGTTACACTGTTCCATTCCTGCTGAACTTTTCACTTCCTGTATTGTTGACTTGTGTAAGTTAAACAAAAATAACTTTCTTGCAGGTGCAGAAGACTGTGAAGTAAGACCAGCTCTGAAATTCTTTTTTGTTTTTGTATACACAGTCGAGGCTGGTGGAAGAGCTAATACGAGTGTACTGAATGGATCAGACACGACAGGACGAAAGGACCATTTGAGAGAGGGGGAAAACACCAACAGCAGAGCCGAAAGCCAAGACAGAGAGAGACGGACAAGCAATGGGTGTGGGGAGGAATAGGGGGGGGGGGGCAGGAGATGATGCATGATGTGAATAAGATGGATACAGAAGAGAACTCTCAGGAGGGAAATCTGGGAATTTGGAAGGAGGAAGGATTTGGGTGGAGTTTGAATCTTTTCAGCTTTAATTGATCAAGTAAAACGGAATCATTGAACTCGTCCACCTGCGCCCAAATCCATCAAAACTTCTCTGCCAACACACGCCTTCCATCAAACTCGCTCTGTATTCGATAAACTTTATAGTTCCCAAAATTATCTCTTTAAATTAAACAGTGATTGTAATAAAACTGGATTCCTCGTTGTATTTTAAGAGCATATGAAAAGAAAGCAAGAAACACGAGTACGCCGTTTGGACAATCATGCCCGTACCATTGTCACAAAGCCTTACATTTTGTCTGTTTACCAACTCCTATGTACTAACTCCATTCTTACAATTAACTAAATTCAATTCAACATCCACTTACATTTACCATTAACTGGACCTTCCACTTAATCACTGGGCAGTGGATTTAAGATGGACACCAGCACATACATGGTCTTTCTTTAAAAAAAAAAAGTATTGGCATTATATTAATTACTTGTTAGTATATTAAAAAGTGAGAGTTAAATTTAGTCATTAGTCTAATAACCTACATCTGATAGTTTAATTGACAGCAAAGCGATTTGGTCTGTTGTGGCTCCATAGCTCAGAGGCTGTCTGGGTGTCACCACAAAGCAGGGAAAAAGCTTGCCCTGTACGCCGCAGGGTGGCACAAAGGGAGATGTCAACGGGCATTAGACACAGATAGCGAGCTCATGATCACACATGCAGACACCTGTCACCTGCCTGCTGGAGATCACATCTTGCTCTGTAAGCTCCCAGGTTACTGCACTACCTGGAATGCCTGATAAGAGCAAAGGGAATGTTCTGCATATGGCTAGCTCGAGAAATCCTATAAGCTTTGGAATGACCTTGTCAGTACTATAAAGTGTGCAATGCGAGGCATTAAGTGGGGAATTAGAGACCTCACATTTGACTAGATTTCCCCAAATTCACAATGCATTCTAAACTTAACGTCAAACTTCAACACAACTGCATTGGAGGATTGCTTGACCTTCAAACCAATTCCCCCACCCCACCCCAAAAAAAACATTGCTTTGGTGAAAAGGGAAAACAAAATGTTTGCCTGAGGGAGCTGAAGTGTTATCTGCAGTCTGGAGTTATCCATGTGATACATGATTATAAAGAAGTGTCCATCCATGCCTCTCCTGGCCCTTTTGTGGATGCCAATCAGTAAAAGCTGAATTAGAAGGAAGGAAAAAAAAATTAAACAAGTTGCAAGAAAATATCGACCATTAATGAGTCAAATCTTTCATTCTGCAGCTTGGTCATCATTAAAATGATCTGGGGTAGGGGTGAAGTGACTCCGCAGTTGCCCAGGGCGGCCGGCCTGCCGCAATGCGCCAGGTGAGATTGATGGTGCAAACCAGGCCAAACTACACTGTTTGCTTGATAAACATCTGAGGGGTCATTGAGGTTCTGCAGCTCATGGAAAGGACCTCACATAAGTGGGCTCTTGTACGTTACGGAAACCGGAGCATCCAAAGCTTTATTGATGTATGCACGATTTTCTCGCTTACACTGAGCTCAAACGACCTCTTTCTCCTCTCAAAACTGTTATCACCTGTGTCTTAAACAACCCCCACCTTCCCTCAACAACTCTCATTCTCGGCTTTTAGCACCTGTTATTGGTCTAACCTTTTCCTGCTTTCCAAACTCTACATCCACCTTCACCCTCCCTCGCCAACTCCCGTTCTATGCCTTTAGCACCTGTTATTCGTCTAACTACTTCTTGCTTTCCAAACTCTGCCCATTTCTAAAGGAACCTTTTCTGGACTGGTGGCAAAACTGCATAAAGTTTGGTTTCCATTTCAGGCACAAATCACTTTTATATGACACAGATTGAGCACTGGTGAAAGAGAAATGAAAAAGCACTGATTCACTAAATAAGGATAGACAAAAAAAATTATTGTTTTATTTACTTCCTACATCCGGATGTGCACGTTTCCATTTTGTCATCTTGTTGGAGTTTCTCCAATATGAGTGGAGGCAGAGCCGATACCCCTTTTCCACCTTGGACCCCTCAGTTTTTGCCATAAACGCCAGTAAACGACTTCAGCTTTAACGTCCCAATAAAGCCCTCAATTTGATACTTCCCCTAATAAGTATAATAAAAATCGATTTCATCACAGATCTTATCACATTCATGAAATGATTTCACACCTCACTCCGCAGATGGAACAACAATCCTTTCAAAAAAATAATTTGAATGACGTTTTTATTGTATTTATCTGAATGCATGCCTCGCTCTGGAAAACCCTCTCTTCCTTATTTGCAGATGACTCCACATTGTTTTGTACAGTTTACCATTCTAATGAGAGGCAGACAGCAGCTGCATCACTCGCCACTGATCTGGAATGAATTAGATGTTGGCCTGACAAATGGAACACATCCTACTATCCTGGCAAATCACTTCGTCTCACCCTGTCGTTCCAGAAAGATTGATCAAACAAAATAACTTAGTTATTTATGTGGAGAGACAGTCAATGGATGAGGTTCAGATCCAAATTTCTAAGGCTCACCAACAGCCACATCCTCTCTTAGGTTGACCACATAGCAAAGATGGTCTCCAAAACGAACCACAGACTGGGCATCTTTTTTGTATCCAGGGTCGAGGCTCATGGAGGAGTTTGAACACAGATCAGGTCAGAACGAAACAGAACAAAAGGAACAGTAGAAAGAGAGGGGGTGGGGGGGGGTTCTTCTCACATCAACAGCAAGGTTGAAGGACAAGATAGAGGGATACCTAGAGGGATAAGTGATGTGGGGAAGAATGTGGATAAGAGGAGAAAAAAGGAGATATGGATAGAGCTGCAAACTTTCAGTCAGAGAAGTGGAAAGAAAAACTGCAAACATGGAAAGAGAAGGGCTTTGCAAGGGTTAATGGGGGTGGAAAACATCATGGTTGTGAATGGTGGGGGGGGGAGTGGAGGGGTGATGGTGGTGAACAGCTGTTTTGAAGACCTAGAGGGAAGAGTGGGATTGAAGAGAGTGTGGGAGTTTGTTCCAAAGGTGGGGAAAAAAGAGGAATAAAAGAGTGAAGGTGAGCAGTGATTCTTGATTTTTGCAGTTTTACCAGAAGGGGATTGCTGGTGGATCTTGAGCGACGTGGGGAAATAAAGGGGGGGGGGGATATCTCAGACAGAGAGGGGGGAGGCCGGAGAGGAGACAGTAGAAGATAAAGACCACCGACCTGCCTGTGGTGAGAGAGTGAGAGACCCAAAGACTCAGCCTCATCGCGGGAGACACCAATGATCCAAAATGCCTTGGTTTCCACAGTGTGAAGCCGAAAAAGGTGAGAGGTGGGAGCACCATCCCAGAGAGGAGAGCAGTACTTCATCAGACTGCAGACAAAAGCTTTGTATGTGGTCAGGAGCTCAGGTGTGTCAAGGAAGGACTTTCCACGATGCCCAGTCGGTAACTGGCTTCGAAGGCCAACTTGGAATTGTGGCTTTCCCAGGAAAGATCATGGCAGATAGTGAGACCCAGAAGCTTGAATGAAAGGACTTCTTCAAGAGGATTGTCGAGAAAGTAGAAGGGTGGGGGGGGGGTGGAGGTTCCAGACGATCCTTTCGGAGAGACATAGTGACAGTGTGAGATTCGTCATGGTTGAAAGACATGTTACACATGTTGGAGCAGCTTGTGATTTTATCCAGATCTGCAGAGAGTGAAGAAGCTGCGGATTGCCGATCTGAGGGATGACAGATGGTATGGCAGAGGATGGAGTCATCAGCAAGGAGATAAAGAGGATTTTCCAGAGAGTCGGAGAGATCATTGATGAAAACCAGAAAAAGAACAGGGCCCAGAACACTGCCTTGAGGAACTCCAGCCTGGACAGGAAGAGGGGATGAGAGAACTCCATTAAGGGCCACATGTTGACTGCGACAGGAGAGGAAGTCTGCGAGCCATGAGTGCAGATGGCCTTGGCTACCATAGGAAGAGTTTGGTAAGCAGAGCAGGGTGCCAGACCGTGTCAAAAGCACGCAATATGTCAAGGGAGGTGGCTCTGATTTCATGTCTGGCATTGAGGACCTCCATCCATTGTTGGGAGAGCAGAATAAGCATTTCCAGGGTCGAGTGACCTGGTCGGAATCCAAATTGATGATCGGAAATCAAGCCATTGGAGAAGCGGAAGGATCGTTACATAATTAACGAGAAGGGCACTTGGTAGAGCACATACCACCGCCATGTAATTCCTGATCCACGGCAACATAACGGGCCCAATACATTTTTGAAATGTCATGCAAAACAGTACTATATAGTTTTTAGTCCAACTCTCAATGGTGAAGAATCACTTCACCAAAATCGAATCAATTTGTCGTGGTCACACACCTAATCAGTCCACCAAGTTTCATTCGAATCCATTCGCAACTTTTTGAGATATTGTGCTATATATCGGTTTAGCTCTATCTCTCGATGGTGAAGAATCATTAAAAAAATGATCAGATCTGGATATTCACAAAAATGGAATCAGTTCTTCCTTGTCACCCACCCAAAATGTCCACTAAGATTCATCTGAATCCATCCACAACTTTTTGAGATATCGTGCTATATATCAGTTTAGCCCTATATCTCAATGGTGAAGCATCACATTAAAAACTATAGTGGTCGAATCCGGATCCAGATCTTCACCCAAATCAAATCAGCGTGTCTGCGTCACACAGCGAACCTGTTCACAAAATTTCATTCGGATCTGTTCAGAACTTTTTGAGATGTCCTGTGCACAGACAAACAAACAAACAGTCAGAAAGGGTTGAAAATATTACCTTCTTCACCTTCGGTGGCGGAGCTAATGAGACGTAATTAGAACTGCCACATTGTAACTGCAGGCAGTGATGATCGTGTACTTAGACGTCCCGCTTTGGTGCAACTCTGCTTTGATTGGACAACTGACCCTGACCCATGACGTTTTTCATTATTCAATTCAACTTAGAAAGGGATTAAAATAAATTCAATGCAGTCCTGCATTTGTCATTAGAAGAAACCCAAACAAGCAAAAAGCAAAGATGAAGTCATCAGAAGGAACCTGGATAGGATTTGCATTTCAGCTGCTACTCCTCTACCCTCAAACCCATCCACACATAGCCAAGTGAACCTTTTTCAAAAAAAATTAAAAAAGAACTCAGATCAAGAAAAACAAAAAAAGAAGTCAGATCAAGAAAAAAAAAACAATTCTGGCTGCCACACCATGTGTCCGATCAATTTGGAATTTAAAACATGTGTTCCCCATCTCTACGAGATCATAATTCTGAATTGTCATGTTGATTGATTAAGCAGTTCCAGAGAAAACATTATTTAATATTTTCTTCAATCCAATATGGCTGCCAAACCACATGACCCATCAATTATTCCTAAACAAAATTGTGCACCCAATGCTTGGGGAACATTTGTGTGACGTTTCCCCTCGATTTGTCCAGCCGTTCTGGAGAAGATTTTTTTTGTTGTTTTTAGGATAAACCCAATATGGTTGCCAACCCAAGCCAATCTTTTACATAATGATTTTGGCTTTCATCATAATCTGGGTATTCTTGATCAGAAAAAATTATTCGTCAAATTCTCTTTGATGAGTCTGAAGCGAGTTGTGCGGCTGCTATCCATTGCGTGCTGACAATCTTTCCCTCGATTATGTCATAGTAGTTTATCTGGGATTTTTAGAGGTGGTATCTGAGAGGTTTGCCTTTTCAACTGTAGAACCTCAAAAAATTATTCGAATTAAAAATCAGATGCAGTTCATTGTTTATTACTTAAACATTTATATAATCGTATCAAAAATTTTTTTTCTGATTCTGTGGACTTTTAAAGGCTATTGCATAATATGTATCAATGTGAGCACATCAAATGCATTTATGATCTCTTTGGAAAATTCATAGCAAGGCGAATATCACATAACCAAAAAGTATTCGTTTAAAAACCCGATTAGGAAGTTGGAATCGAATGAGGGTTTGGGAGGGAGTTTAAACTAACTTGCACAATCTGAACAGATCTGAATGCCATGCTCCCCCAAAATGATAGGTGTTTGTTACAAAAAGAGAGATTGTTTTGGCCCTACTTGACACAGGTGATAATTTTCGTTGGGCTGCATTGTCCAATTCTTGTTAGCAATTCCTTTATTGGTGAATGGCAAACAAAGCTGATTGACAGGTAAGTCGGGATGAAATAGTCTTCATGCAGGCTTACTTTTTTTCCAGGGAGTACAGCGAGTAAAATCAACCCGACAATCCTTTATTCAATTTACATGGTCGACTGATCATTCAAAATATTTTATTATAACAAGCAATACAGAGCAAAGGGTACAACTGCATTTAGTATGTGCTCGTTGCACTGACTTTCATGGAAATGTTGTTAAAAATTGCTGCTTCAAAGAATCGGAAAACTTTCAGAGTTTAATATTTTATTTCAAAGTACCACGTGGAGGAAAATGTAATATATTCCCAACTTTATTCCAACAGATCTATTACATGACTTCTTTACAAACAAACCGGCAGGCCTGTTTGGCGTTCCTGTCTGAACACTTAGCTCATGATTCTGTGATTCCAGAGTATGAATTGCAAGCATTGTATACTCAGGAAAAAATGGAACAATGTTTGCATGTTTTTTGCTGAAGAATAATGTTATGGCAATTGAGAGTATTGTGATATATATATATATATATATATATATATATATATATATATATATATATATATATATATATATATATATATATATATATATCGTAAATTTATGCAATCATTGTTCAATTATTTAAGTCACAAGGCCTTCAGTCATATTCTGAGCCATTGTATTCTGGGTCCAAGAAAGAAAAAGTTTGGCAGCAGACTAAAGTTTTGGTCTCGTATTTGAGTCCTACCTCAATGGATATTGGGGGCTTGTGAACCTCGACTTTGCCTCAAGGAAGTGACCAAGTTGCCAAAAGCTTCCCTTGAGATAGCTGGTTATGACAAGCTGGAATGTATTTAAGCCTTAACCAAGCCAAGGCTAAACAACGGTCCAAGTCCCAATGAGCAATACGGAAACTTGAGGCAAACACAATATGGTGCATTTAAATGAATGGATGTTCTGCGCAGGCACACACGTGACAGATTAACCAGTCTATTTGAATGTGTGATAAATCATGAGTTTTACTGTTAGTGAGTGTTAAAGCAATGGAAGAATATTTTTTAAGGTACAACAGAACACTTGGAATTCTTATTTTACCTTTTTAACATTCTGTACAACAATTGGAAGTGCCAAATGGATGAGGCACATGCCACTGATCAGATGAAACAAACTCTGCCCCGTCAACAAACAAAGAAGAAAACATTATATATGTACATGCAAATATGTGCAGAACAAGTTTGATGCCCATTTGTTAACAACATTGAGATCCACAGATTTATCTTCAATACAGGCAATAATATTAGGAAAAGGTGATAAAAAGCATAAAAGTTAATTTTTGCAATTATTTGGCCAGTGACATGCTTTCAGCTGGAGACAGAGCAATCTGCATCCAACAAGAAAATTATAAAAACTAACAGCTCATTGAGAGAAAACAAATATATAAAGTCGTGAAATAAATTCATAAGTTTTGGTTAAAAAGCAACCTGACGCTACAGTAGATGACCGAGTATTATGTTTTTATGAATTACATAAAAGGCAGACAATGAATCCACCAACCCCCAATATATTGTCGCGGGAATGGCCGGATAGGTTAATCCCCCCCCCACCCCACCCCCGACCCAATTGGGGTGGATGGGCGGTTAACACCGACCAGGCCCGGATCGCCGAGTGGTTTTCCTTAGAAGGCGGACACGTGATCCTCAGAGATTATAGCATGCGCGGGAGGGGCAGGGCGGTTCCGGCGGAGCGATGGATGCACATGGAAGCACAGATTGATGCACAGCACAAGGGGTTTATACTCGAATCCCATGATAAATACATGGACATAGCAACTTAAAATAAAAGTGGATTTAATGAAAATAGACAAATATTTACAAAGGTATGTCAAAATGTAAAAATAAACGTGAGATACTGTAAATTAAAGCATAAAGTCGAAGCGCCTCTACACACTGACTTAAATACAGACAAGGGGAAAATGAAACAAAAGAAAATCCTCCCTTTATTCTGGCACTTAGCTTGGTCCAGAGATGGTCTTTATCGAACCCCAGGATTGAGGATCCTCATCCTGCGTGGGAAGACACGCCCAAAAATGGCGCCGAGCCGCTCCCTGGGCGTGAAAAGTATGTGAGGTAATTTGTGAGGCGGTATTCAACACCAGGGCTCACCAACCGCCATGCGGCTTCCTCGTCAATCGCGCTTGCCGATCCGTTGCTTTGCAGAATGGCGCCGTCTCTTCGGTGATATACACGAGGCTTCGAGGTCTGTCTCTCACGACCAGCCAAGGGTCAATGGCCAGTGTCTTGCTCCACCGCACGAGCTAATTTGCCTTCGCATGGATACGGGAACCATGCAGTCTTCTTCATACATCGAAGGAAAGCCAGCCGTAATGCCCTGATCTTCCACGCCATCTCCTAGCTCCGTTGTCTCTCGACCGCGTTCATCCCTTCACCGAACTCAAAACCCCACCAAACCAAAACCTCTTCCTTCAGACGTCACGCCCATCAATCATCCACCTCCAGGTGTGGCTTGCTGACCAAAAAACTGGGAAGGCGGGGCTTCTGCCTGCTCGGCACATTTGCTTGCTTGTTGGGATGGTTGTGGTTGTTATAAAAATGCACTTCTTTCATGGCTGACTTGCAAATACAAAAACGCAGGAGAAGGTCACAGGAGGCAATTACATACTGGGGGAAATTGGTCTTAATCCCTATCTAATTAACACAGCACACCCCCCCCCCCCCCGTGTGGTGACAAGTAACACTTTAACTCACAGTTTTCCTCCTCAATTTACAGTGAGATGTCTCCTACATGTCCATGGACCAAGCAACTCTATGCAATCGTAACTTTCCTTTTAAACTCCTCCATCTAACCTCACAACTGTAACAATATATACATATATATATATATATATATATATATATATATATATATGTATATAAAATATAATTTCTCCATTCATAAGAAGCATCACTAGGGGTTTCAAAAGGAGCAGATAGTGTTATAGCAGAAAGACCTCCAACACATAATAAGCTCCCAGAACAAACACAATCTTGGCATTGAACATGATAATGACCTGAAGGGCAGTCTTGCTTGCTTTCTCGCTCGCTTTCTCTCTCTCTCTCTCTCTCTCTCTCTCTCTCTCTCTCTCTCTCTCTCTCTCTCTCTCTCTCTCTCTCTCTCTCTCTCTCTCTCTCTCTCTCTGTCTCTGTCTCTGTCTCTGTCTCTGTCTCTGTCTCTGTCTCTGTCTCTGTCTCTGTCTCTGTCTCTGTCTCTGTCTCTGTCTCTGTCTCTGTCTCTGTCTCTGTCTCTGTCTCTGTCTCTGTCTCTCTCTCTCTCTGTCTCTCTGTGCAAGCCGTTAATACAACGATAACAATGGTAGGAGGAAGGTGTTAGTCCTTGTGCTTGGCTCAAAGATGGGACACCAGGCTGATCAGTACGCTGAAGCCTTTGTTAGTGTTATCACGACCATCACATATAGGTCACCTGTGTGCAGAGTTCCAGTTCTTCCAGCTTCTTTGACTTTCCAGCTTCTAACGGCTTCCAGCTTCTTAGACACACCGTCATCACTTTTGCTCCATTGCCACCGGACTTGACCATCACCACCACTGCTTGTGGTGGTGGTGGTGGTTATATTGTTTATGGTATATTGTTTATGGTAACATTGTTAATGGTAACACAGCCATCGTGCATCTGACTGTAGCACCTTCATGACCTCATCGGCTCACATCAGTGGAGCACTAATGTGCAATGACTGGGATCTACCAGGTTGCCATGGAGTATAAAGGACCACAAGAACCCTGCCTACAGCTCTAATGCCATCGTTGGAAGTGCCTCATCCACCGCCACCAGATCTGAACTGCTGCTGCCCAGCTCTAGGGTAGGGAATATCACTGCCAAATAGATAGAAAGCTAACCAAAGTCAATGGGCTCCATCTACCCATGTTTGGAAAACCAGTGTTAGGTCGGCTGCTGTCCAAGACTTACAAGTCCCACTTGCCCGATCATCCCCCTAACACTGGCATTATAGCAATGAAATTGGCAATGAGCTTATGTGTGACCTTCAAAGACTAATTTTGTTTTTAGTTCCACCAAGGTGTCCAGTCACCCTCCTCACCAGTTCCCATATAGAAACTGGTGGGAAAGCCGGTTCGGTCGCTGTCGACTTGACCTTGGCACAGTTGGTACGAGGTTACAGGTTACCTGTAACAGATCTCTTGACAATAGGTAGGGCAGTAGGAAGTGAAGGATGGATAGACAAGCATGCAACAAAAAGATAAAGAAATAAACAAAATTTAAAAACCAAATTCCCACGTTCTGAACCAAACTGATTAAGCATGGCCATTTTACTTTCTGTTAATGTTCATCCAACTGTTAATTTGCAATTGACACCAATACACATTTTTATTACAGACTCTAGGCATGAAAAAGCTACACAAAATCAAACAAACAGGTACAAATGGAGCATCTCACCACCATTAGAACATTTAAATTGCATCAGATGTGGCAATAAATGCGAATTGTTGCTCCCAGCATGCCGGCTCAACGAAAGAAGACGCCAATTGCATTTTTCCCATGCAGGCACAGGCAACTTATGAGTTTACTGTAAAGGAAATCAACCAAAGTGTCTAAGATGATCTACGAAGATTTATTCACTTTGGCAAATAATGATAGAGATTAAAAAAAGGACACATAACTATGTTTGCAGTGAAAGAGCAAAAAAAAAAAAA
>NC_140961.1:26124156-26159156 GCF_056783735.1 Eptatretus burgeri
TTAACCAGCGGGATTGCTGTGAAGGCGGCCAGGGCTGGGTTCTCCATGGGGACTCTCCAGTTGAAGGAAGGCAAAATAAATGAAATTAAAGATCGAATTAAAAGAACTAGTACGTGCCTGTACGTGCGTGGCCGTATGTGCAAATAAATAAATAAATAAAATTTCAAACCGTGTGCCAGAAACAACAACCACACAGGCCGTTCCTTTGCTCTCGCGTGGCCGTACGTGCAAACCCCCCCTCCCGAAAACAACTTTCAAACCGCGTTCCAGAAACAACAACCACACAGGCCGTTCCTTCGCTCTCGCGTGCCTGTACGTGGGTGGCCGTAGGTACATGCAAAACAAAAAAAAACTTTCAAACAAATACACAGGCCGACGTGAAGTTAAGTCCTCACTATCCGGAAGTTCGCATATCGTAGTTAGGATTTTTCGCAATTGTTTTAATGGCTAATTATTCAATTAGCGCCAATGTATTTTGCCTTTTCGCAATGTCATCGTAAGGAAAAACACAAAGAGAAGAGAAGAGAGAAAAAAAAAAAAACGTGCGTGCAAAAAAAAAAAAAACAACAAAAAAAGTTTCAAACAAACACACAGGCCGTTCCTTCGCTCTCGTAAACGACGACTGGATTGGGGCATTGTGTTTATCTATAAATGCGCATAAGAAATCGAGAAATTATTATAACTATCCGAAACCCCGTCACAGACGGATTCCGTTCATTCAACCACCCTCACCAGCTCACCCACATTCGAGGGACATGGACTGGACAGGGCGTGCTTGCCCCCGCCTACTCATCCCCCGTCCCTGCCCCATTCCCCCCCACCTTCAATTTGCTTACCCCCACCCAAAATTAAATTACCCCGGCCCCGCCTCTTCATTCCCTGCCCCCCGTCTCTTGATTCCCCACCCCACTTGCCCCCGGGCCCCTGCCCCCTGTCCACCCCCCACACTCAACCCCGCCTAATTCACCCCAGCCCCCGCCCACTCATCCCCCTCCCCATTTCCCCCATCTCCCGCTTTCAATTTGCTTACCCCCGCCAAAAATTTTGCTTACCTTGCCCCCGCCTCTTCACTCCCTGCCCCCGTCTCTTCATCCCCCCCCCCCGCCTCTTCATCCCCCGTCCCCGCCTCTTCATCCCCAGCCCTCGCCTCTTCACTCCTCGCCCCGTCTCAACGAAAAGTGTTTATTCTACTTCAGAAAGTTTGACTATCGCCACTATGTGCGATGCACTCTTACAGGAACGAAGTTTCTTTCAGTCCAGGTCACAGTACCGAGAAAAACGTGATGCAACCGCTCGGAGGAGCACAAAATTGGTCCTTCAGTATTAATATATAGATACACTAAGTCATCACTATCCGGAAGTCCGTACGTTGTAACCCGTAATGGGGAACGCGGCTGAGGATCTCTTCCCCAACGGCCATGCCTACAAAGCAACGCGTCTTGTCATTGGTTGGTAAATAAATGGCCGCAGCAACGTGTCTTGTCATTGGTTGGTAAATAAATGGTCATAACTTGGGAAGAACTTTTCCGATTAATATCAAACCTTGAAAAGGCACATCCTCAGGTTCCCAGCAATATACCTGGCAAGTTTCAATTAGATCGGACCAGTGGTTGTCGAGAAACAGCGATCACACACACACACACACACACACACACACACACACACACACACACACACACACACACACACACACACACACACACACACACACACACACACACACACACACACACACACACACACACACACACACACACACACACACACACACACACACACACACACACACACACACACACACTGCTGGAATTATAGATAGTTATACAAAGTTAATCGTTTTATTATGAAAATAAATCGAAAGGAAATGTGTACTCAACCAAACTAGCCCAGGATCATGAGGGGGAGGAAAATGGACAAGAGACAGAACCATTCCAAAGCGATACAAATGCAACCCATCCTCCAAATCAACTGAAGTAAGTATAAAACAATTTAATAACATATGTGGATTTTAAAACACACCAATATAAGAAAATGTATAAAACATGAAGCATTTTATTATTTTTTTAAATGATAATCGCATCGACATTTCCGAATTTGTGGTGATTCACATAATGGACTGAACCAAAAGCCAGGATTGGGGTGGTGGTCAAGTCAGTTCAGGTATGGGAGCATGCGCCAGAGCAGTGCACAACTGCGTCCACTTTCTGCCGGTACTCCAGGGCCTCCATCTGGCCATCCCCCATGCAGATGCCAGGCTCATCCCCATCTCCTTGAGATGCTAATCTTGAGAAAACTGACTGCAACCACGAGGCACGTGGTCAGCCCATTGGCCTCCTCCACTCACGAGATTCCCTTGCTGAGATAATCTGCTGAGCAGGATCAGCGTCAGGAAAATGAGTCACATGTCCATACAGCCGCAGCTGACGCTCACGGACCATGCAGGTAACAAATCTCATTTGAGTCTCTCTCAGCAACCGCTTGTTGGACACAAAATCTGACCAGCAATAGCCAAGGATTCTCTGAAGAGAACTGGGACCAAAGGAATTAAGTCTCCATCTCAGATCGCTGGTCAGAGTCCAAGTCTCACATCTGTAGAGCAAGACCGAAAGCACCAAGGACCTGAAGACTCGGACTTTCATCCTCCTGCACAAGTACGGACAGTGCCACACCCCATGATTCAGTGAATCTATGACTCCCCAGGCCTGAACTTGCCCAGCACTGAGAGCAGCATCACCCCTTGATAGTTGTTGCATTCATGGTGATCACCCTTCCCTTTCCAGAGAGGGACAACAGCTTTCCAGTCAGTTGGGATGATGCCTGTCTTCCAGGCAGAGCAAAGAACTACATGTAATGACATGAGTGCAGCATTTCTACCAGCCTTGAGAAGTTCAGCATGGATGACACAGATCTCAGGAGCTTAACTCCATTTCAACTGGTTCACCGCAGCCTGTGTTTCCACAAACAAAGATGGATCACAGTTGATTGGAGGGTCCCCCTCAGATTCTTCGCACATCAGCCTCCTTGTCCACCCTCAGTGCACGTGCAATTTTATGCCTCAACTCATTTGAACAGCTCATCTCTGCCATTAAGCCTGGCCCAGCGACTCTGGTCCATGGTATCCAGTGTCCCTTGAGAGACAAAATTCTTCTTTGCTCAATGGTGAGTTCCAAGACATTCACCGGCAACATCAAGGATGGTGGTCTTGAAGGCGCTCCACAACTCTTCAGGATTCCCCAAAGCACCCAGACCCCTAAAATCCCCACTCAGCTTGTTTGCAAGCTCCTCAGCTACCCTCTTATTCTTGAGCTTACCAATATCCAGCCTAGGCTGTGATGGTACAATTCTCCCAGATTTCAGCTGCAACTTCAGAGTTGCTACAACAAGCCTGTGGTCAGTATTGAGAAACTGAGCACTCCGGTAGGCCCTGCAGTCTTGGATCATCCTCCACCAACCATCAATGAGCACATGGTGAATCTCCTTTGCCACACCACCAGCGTTGGAATACCAAGTCCAGCGATGAGCCTGTAGGAACTGAAACAAAGAACCAGCCACCCTAAATCCATGACTTTTTGCAAAGTCAAAGAATTTAGTGCAATTCTGGTTCACAGTTCCAGACCCATGGGGATGAACACGTGTCTCATAACCATCCCTATCAGTTACAGTTGATGCATTGAAATCCCCCAGACTAGAAGAGTATCTCACCTGTGGCACTGATAAACCACAGACTTGAGCACGGTATAGAATGCGTCCTTCACGGTGAGATCACTCGCCTCAGTCAGAGCATGTACAGAGATCAGGGAAACAACACCCAAGGAGTGACGAATCCTTTGTCTCATAATACGCTCATTTACTGGTTTTACCTCAATTATCATCGGAGTCAGTTTATTAGACACAGCTACAGAAACTCCTTGGGCATGGCAACCATCAGACCAATAGTAGGTGTAACCACCCCCCATGATCTCACCACTATTTGGTCTCCGAACCTCAGAGAGAGCTGCAATCCCGATGTTCAAATGCTTGAGCTCAGATGATAACAGAGACAGGTGATCATCCTCTCTTTGGGAGAGGACATTCCAGGCACCCACGTGAAGGGACCGCACAACTGCGCCACACACCACCGCAATCTGACCCAGGGAGTTTACCCTGTGGTTTTCCTCCTATCATCAAGGAATGGGGGTCCTGGGGGCTTCGCCCCAATCCTGTTGTCCAGTGAACTGCCCTGCGAAGGGCAGCAGCACAGGAGGGACTCACACAGAGTGGGTTTTCAGTTTTCTTTGCATTTGTGGGTTTTGCGGAATTAAGTGTTTTACGGTGGCCGGAGTGCAAATCCTGCCATCAACCTCCAAAAAAAAAGTAACCCAACTGCAGGAGGACGTCCGCAGACACAGTCGGGCACTAGATATGGATGGCTGTTGGCTCACAAGGAGCTCCTCCGCCCTTTGACAAGTTTTGTTTTTAATCCTGCTGGGTGTCCATATCTATGGATTCCCATCACGATATATTGATGTTGTTCCATCACAATCCCACAACAAAAATAAAATGTACACACACACACACACACACACACACACACACACACACACAGAGACACACACACAGACACACACACACACACACACACACACACACACACACACACACACACACACACACATTTATATTGTTGTGTGAGTATGTATGTGGTCGTAAAGCATAACATAACATTATCTTTGCTAACTCCCCCTCCCTCTCCTCTCTTCCCCTACCTCCTCTCTCTCCCTCTTTCTCTCTCTCGCTCCCACCCTCCTACATGCACCCCTCCCTCCCAGAGTGTAGAGCAACGTGTGGTGAGGCGACGCTCTCACCCTTCCTAGCTCCTCCTCCTCACTCTCCCACTCATCCTTGCTTCCCCCCCCCTCTTTTCTCCCTCACCCCTCTCTCTCTCTCTCTCTCTCTCTCTCTCTCTCTCTCTCTCTCTCTCTCTCTCTCTCTCTCTCTCTCTCTCTCTCTCTCTCTCTCTCTCTCTCTCTCTCTCTCTCTCTTCAAATCACATGAAGGCTTGGCCTGTTTCGCAATTCCACCTGAGCATATTGTTGATGATGCTGTGATGCTGTGACCCAAAGCTTAAATCCTATTTTCTGTGTCAATTTGTCCACAGTCTCCGAAACCCCTCTTGGTAAACTCATGCAAAGGTATGAACCACTCTTGCTTCATCCTATCATGCATATGCTTTGTACATAAAACTCCTACACTGGCTTTAGACATCTTAAAAAGGCAAAATGCTCAAAAATAGTAATGAGAAAAACACAAAGCAGTACTGACCTTCGTCAGAAGACAAGTGAACAGTTCAAACTGACTTCAAACTCAGGTGTGAAAGGTCAAAGGGACATCAGCCTCCTAAATCGAGACAGATGGTCCAATGTAGTTGTTCCACCTCCCTGGCCTCCCACAAAACAGTAAAGCTTTAGTTTCATTTTTGACAAACATCGATCCAAAGAGAAGTTATGTCGAGGCGCAGAAACCTCAGGAATGGTGCCAATTCCACAAGGCGCTGCAAAGAAAATATTCGAAAGTACATGAGAAGGCACATGTGCGGTATACTTCTAAGGTTGTATCACCAAACACTTGTCTTTGGTCTTCGGTCAACACAAGTTTAAATGGGAGGGTGATTAGACATTACTTGCAATGACTAAAACATTGAAATAAACCGTTTGCTTTCAGTAGGATGAGTGAAAGGTTAAGTAATTATACATTAACAGAGTGGCCTTACAGGACTGTTTAACACAGCAGCATTATTTCAAGGTAAGAACAGCACATTCATCCCAGATGTGTAGCAGGGTTAAGAGTCAGGTGTGTTACGTTGTCAGTGAACATCCGAAACGAAACCATGATCTTCCTTTCCTTGTCCAACTTTCTGCACGGGATCCAAAAGCATATTCTGCCATAAACTTAACGGTAACATTTTCTTTAACCAGAGAGTTGGTGTCAAAGCCACCCAATGCTCGCCTGTTTAAACATTTATCGTTTTTAAAAGACCAAGTCTAATAATAATTTTTTTATAAAGCATTGCAGTGAAGTCTGATCCAAATAATTTTAAAGCAATATATGTATTTGTATATTGTAATCAGTAAAAAAGTGTGGCAGCTAAAAACATTAGAAAGGAAAAAAACTTTAACGTTGATGTGCTACAAAAAAAGTTAAGTTCAAAACAGGTCAAAAATTAAAAAAAATGAAATTATTTTTTTAATTTCAACTTCACTACATCAATAATATACCCCAAAGGAACCTCCCTGCCAAATATCAGCATCCTAGTACACATATTAAATGAATGGCAAGCTTCGAAATAACTTGCACCAAAAACATAATGTTGATGTGCTACAAAAAAGTTAAGTTCAAAACAGGTCAAAATTTTTTAAAAATTGAAAGTATTTTTAAATTTCAACTTCACTACACCAATAATATACCCCAAAGGAACCTCCATGCCAAATATCAGCATCCTAGTACACATATTAAATGAATGGCAGGCTTCTAAATAACTTGCACCAAAAACTTTAACATTTTCACGCTCACGCTGACGCTCACGCCGGGGGTATCGCTATAGCTCTCTGTTCTTCGAACAGGCGAGCTAAAAAGTGACCTTTTTAGTATACAATCAAAACACGATATTGCATAGCTGCTTTAAATGTACAATATGTAACAACACTTTACTTTATAAAGTTTTTTGTTGTTGTCTATAAGGAGTGTGACAACTTAACCATAACACGTTACCCCGTGCAGTGTTCATGTACATACTTCAATTAAAATAAAATAATGATTTTAAAGATCATTAATAAAAAGAAAACTTCAATAAGGTTAGTGCAAATTGAAGCACTCTTATACATCACCCTGATACACCACCTGATTTAACATGCCCAAGTACTGCAAAGATGACAGTATGTGTTCAACAGTATTGAAGTAATATAATTCGATTGAAATAAAATCAAGATTGTAAAAGTCTTATCAATAAATTTCCAAATTTACCGCTATTGACGCAGTGTCGATTACACCGTCCTACCAAACACGTTACATTAGTTCTTCATGCCTGTTGTTTGTGTCCTTTATGACGTCCTTAAAAAACAGTAAGTTTCCTGTTTGGAATGATTTTAAATTTCGGCCAACTAACAGGCAAGCGGACAAAGTAAAAACATTATCTCATTCCTCTCTGTGCAAGTGCGATTTTGCCAAATTCAGAGACAAGGTACCGTTAAATGGCAGGTTTATTTCCAGATTCATGTTCAAAATACATCACAATTGAAAGAAGTTTGTTTTTTTTGATTACATAGTGGAGACTCGTGGAAGAGTTATTACGAGTGCACTGAATGGATCAGGATGCAACAGGGCAAAAGGAACAGCAGAGATGGTGGAAACACCAACAACAGAGCTGAAAGCCAAGACAATCAGTGAGAAGCAGACAAACAATGGATGCAGGGAGGAATGGGGGGACAGGAGAGGATATATGGGGTTGACAAGATGGATCCAGAAGTAAACTCCAAGGAGGGAAAACTAGAAAATTGGAAGGAGGAGTGATTTGGGTGGGGTTAACGAGGGTTTTTTTCTTCTTTTTTTAATGTGATTTCACCCACCACAAAGCTAAAGGCCACTCAAGGTGGGGGCTACAGAAAGGAAAGCATGGGATTAGATATTACACAGAAAGGAGAAATCTCTTGAATTGAGGTAGGTTGGGATTGAGGGGAAGCAGGATAGGATGCAAGTAAACTGTTCCAAAGTGATGCAGTGCGGGGGAAAAAAAAACTCGAATACCTCATAATCTTACTCCTTGGAACAGACGCAGTGTATGGATGGGAAGAAACTGCCAAACATGTCGAGCGACTGAAAGTATGCTCAGGTAGAATTACCTCTGAGAGACCCTCAGAGCACATTCCGTGGTAATATCTGCAGAAAAGGCTCAAAGAAGCAACAGAGCGGCAGACTGAGAGAGGTTCCAGGGATGATGCAAACTCCTGTCCCTCCAGAATGGCACATCACTGGATTCTGTCAAGGAGAGATAGGTGACAGGTTGGAGCACCAGCCCAAATATGACACTATTACTCCATAACAGGTCATATAGTAGCCTTATATAGATGGAGCATAACAGCTTGAGGAAGGTATTGCTGAGCACGAGATAAGCAGCCCCGGTGCTGGGAGGCTCTTTTAGCTTATACGAGAGATTTACTTTTCCCAGCTGAGGTCTGCGTTGATATCCAATCCAAGCAGATGGTTAACAGGAAGTTCCTGCAAAGGTGAGGAATCCAAAGACAAGGTTGGGAAACAGGTAATCTTGAACGAGACACAGACAACAAGTGGGTCTTTTTGTGGTTGAAAGTAGCAAGCCAGTCTTTCACCCAGTTAATCACACTCTCTCGGTTCTGATTGAGAGTAGTACTGGCATTGACATGGGAAGGAGGAGACAAGGTTCCTGGGTAGGTAGTTTGCAGTGTTGAGTCATCTGCGTTAATGCTTAATTGAGAAAGAATACAATCAGGCAGATCATTGATATTTAAAAAGAACAATATTGGACCCAACACAGACCCCTGTGGAACATCAGCATTTGTATTATGGACAGGGGACAACTGTCCCTCGTGTAACATAGAGACTTGACAATTTGTATGGAAGTCAGAAATTGTTTATCAAACAATTTTCTACAGATGCCATATGATTTTAGTTTATGCATGAGACCCTTGTGCCACACTTTGCAACAACCCTGGCTTTTCCACGATGATCCAAAGCCCTATTCACATGTTCAGTGAATAAAGATAGAACATCATCAGTATAACGTGAATGTCAAAAGCCATATTGGATATCAGTTCGGAGGTTGTGGGTTTCCAGATGAGTCATGAGTTGTCATTTGATCAAGGATTCAAACAATTTGCTTATAATTGGTAGAAGGCTAAGAGGCCAAGAGTAATAAGGATCAGATTTTTTTCACCGGAGCCTTTAAAGACAGGAACTACAGAAGCCTGCCTGCTTCCAGCTCGATGGAAACACAGACTTTGACAGACACAAGCAATACAATTTTGAGAAAACAGAAGACTTCAGGTGAACACATCTTCAAAGCAATTGCAGGGGTTCAATCTGGTCCAGTAGATTCTGAGATGTCAAGCCCTTGAGTAATCTTATCATCTTTCCTGTGTTTGATGATGATAGTGGAAAGACTTGTGTGAAGACGGGAAGGACAAATAGGCAACAGGTGTCCATGGTCTTCAAGTGTGGAGTTTGCAGCAAAATTCTCAGCAAAGAGGTTGACTTTATCAATGGGAGACGTCAGCACTTCAGGGCCATTTAAGAGGATGGGAATTCAATTTCATGACAGGTTTCTCCAGTGTAGGAGTTTTATGTATAAAGCATATGCAAGATAGGATGAAACGAGCGTGATTCACACCGTTGCACAAGTTTACCAAGAAGGGTTTCAGAGATAGTGGACAAATTGACACAGAGGGTAGAAAAGATCATGGTTTTGGTTTGGCGACGATCTGAGATGGTGGTGAACAGCTGTCTTGAAGACATGAAGGGAAGAATGAGATTGAAGAGGATGTGGAAGTTGATTCCACAGGTTGGAAAAAAAGAGGAACAAATTAGTGGAGGTGAAAATTGATCCTAGATTTAGGTAGTTTCACCAGAAGGGGGTTGATGGTGGTCCATGTTGGCCCAGCAGAAACCTGGGAGGGACAAATCATGGAAAGAGCCGAGGGTGCAATATCAGAAAGGAGGCAGTAGAAGACAGAGAGACCATGGACATGTCTCTGATGGCGAAGTGATATACCCATGGATTCAGTTTCAGCGTGGCAGATTCCAATGATCTTGAAGGCCTTGGTTTCCATGGTGTCAAGAAGCTGAGCAAGTTGTGATGCACGGGAGCCAGCCCAGAGGGGAGAGCAGTACCCCATAAAGCTGTGGATGAAAGCCTTATAGGTGGATAGGTGTTCAGGTGTGCCAAGGAAGGACTCTGTATGATGGAGGATGCTTAGTCAATGGCTGTCTTTGAGGCCAACTTTGATATGTGGTTTCCCCAATAAAGATCATGGCTGATAGTGAGACCCAGGAGTTTGAATGACAACCTCTTCAAGAGGATTGTTAAGAAGTGAATAGAAAGGTTTGCCAGACGGTCCTTTCGGAGACAGATAGTGAGAGCGAGCGTGAGATTTGTCAGGATTTAAAGACATATTCCAAGTGTTTGACCAGCTTGTAATTTTTTTTTTCAAGGTCTGAAGAAAGGAAAGACGATGAGGGATGCCTGTCTGAAGGACGAGGGATGTCACGGCAGAGGGTGAAATCAATAGCATATAGATAAAGGGGATTGTTCCTTAATCCTTGATCAAAGAAGTTGTTCCTCTCTCATAAATTGATGTTTGTGGACAGTCTGATGGTCGGACATAAACCAATTGCTTAACCCCACTTTTCTCTTCACTTGCGCAGGGTAATTAAGTGCAATTGAATTCTCAAAGTTTTGGGGTTAAAAAAATAAACAAATTTCGGTGACATCACAACAATTTAATTCTTGTTCACAAATGGAGATATCATCTTCACTCAGGCCTTCTGCTGAGCAAGTTACAAAGCCTTATTTAGTCATTCCTGTGTTTATACCACTATTAACCTGCATATTAGAAACGATTTTTTTTTTAACCAACTTTGTTAACATAGCCAGTGTATGTTCGAAAGTAAATGTTTCTCTTTCAACCAAGTCCTTTAGTATTTCACAATGTCTTTCCTTGTGCCTCCGTCCTCTGAGGAATTTGCACACTCATCTTCCACTCTTCTTGAGCATGCATAGGGAATGGTGCCAAGCTAGCCAAGTTGCAAGAGAGGCCAAAAACAACTGAAAGGTCAAAATTGGCATGTCAAAAAAACAAAAACCCACAAACTAGCAAGTTTAAAAACTCATTTTGAAGTTTTGATGGAGCACAGTTTTGGAGAATCCAAAGCTAAACTTGCAATGGCAACAGGAATAGCAATTCTCTCCTGAGAAAGAGCTATATGATACTTTAATAAACTTGACAGTTCAACCTGTCAGGTGCAGCCATCATACCATTGTCCCTCACTCTCTGTTTTAAATTTTTGACTATTTTTACTTATAATTTTCAAAGAAAGCCCCTAATTATTAGGAAACATTTTGACACAATTTTTCCAGCACATGTTTATCCCCACGGTTTTTTTTTTTTAAAGAAAAAGGGGGAATATTGTAATTAGCTCCGTCTGTCACACTATCTCCTTCCAAACGGTTGGGCAGACATTCACGCAACCACATGGCACAAAGGTGAAAGAAAAGTATCATTTTTGACCCCGCCCCTTGGGTGGGGTCAAAGGTCAAATACCAAAAAATGCAATTAGAGTCACATTTTTAAACATCTTAAAATGAAACTTTGTAGATGCAATCAACATTTGGGGATGCATGAAATATGTAATGATTCTTTTGGATTTGACCTCTGGTTCATGCACCAGGGCATGGGGACTTGGGGTTGCAGGGGGGTAAATCTCAGTGGAACTCGATGTCATCTTTCATCCTTGTTTTAGGTGGGAAGTGTGGGGCATTGTGATGGTGCACCAATAATTTCATGCTAGTTTTTTTGTTTTTGTTTTTTTAATCAAAAATCATGTGCAACAATTTGGCCTCACAATATAATGTGACAAATGTTGGGTTGTTGGGTTATTATACTTAGAGCCTAATAGTCATACAAAATAAAGTGCTGAAAGAAAGGACAATTTAAATTGGTGTACAAACACTCTTCATCAACTTGGTTTGATAAATAATGAAGCTATGAGGGAAAAGTTAAAAAAAAAACAAGCTCAAATGAGCCAAGATCCTCGTCCTCTTAATAATGACGTGATAAAAACGAATATGACGTCATTGTGATGTATCATGTTTGTTATAAATTATCTAAATTATCTGCTAATGTCCTGTTCGATTCCCACAAACAGAATTCAAAAAGCTTGCCTAGTTTCGGAGATAATCTTTTAGGCGATTTCCATTAGCGGAGATATTTTGACGTCATAACTTTTTTTCGAGGAGAAATTTTCAAAATCGGTTTCAAAAATTTTTGAAAAAAATTTTCAAAAACGCCAAGTTTCAGGAAGTTTCGATGAAAACTGTAGGCTGTGAAACAAAAAAGTCCACAAGAAGAAGCAGAAGAACAACAATGTGAGTAAGACTCAGAGATCCTCCACGAGGATCTAAAAAAAAATTTGATCGCATGTCCGGTGGCCAGCTGTAGATGACACACGCATAGTTTCTGGAGAGGAACAAAGGCACATGAAATGTTTCCTCGTCAATGAAAAATGAACTTTCCTTCCTCAAACTCAAGCCCAATCATCGCTGCATTATTTCAGAGCCAATATCACAACACCAAAATATATGTGAGTTCACCTAAACTACCTTGCTACTCTACCACACATTTTCTCCATCATACACAGAAGGAATGATGATGTCTGACAGAAAATGCATCAAATACAATCTGGCATTTCCCAAGTTTTAATTGTGTTGGTGAACTTAAGTTGCACAGAGTACATGGTACCTTCACATTTGTAATTGACCACAAGATAAAAACCCCCCAAAATCAACGCAGTCGGCAAGGCAGTAAATATGAGATTCCAATGAGAAACGTTCACATCATTGGCCATGTTAAAAAGGCCACATTATACATCGTGAGTTCAGCCGAGTGGCGTCAACAAAGAACATTTAAGTTGGATGTCAGCACTTTTGTCACTTCCTGGGTTATCAATTTGTGTTCTTTCACTGTTTCGTGTACTTTTGTCAGTATTTATTGTTATAATTTTCAAAGAAAACGAAAAGAAAACTAAACTAATTAAAAAGTGACTCTTCCGATAATTTTTCTCTGCCGTCAGGGTCTGATACATGAATGTGTTCTTGGAAGTGTGTTTTGGACCACTGAACAGGAAAGGTTGTCCACTTGCAAGAACATAAATGCTGTTTTTGCAACTTGGCTTCCCCATGCACATACTTTACAAAACAATGGAAAAGCCTCCGGACATAAAACTGGTTGTGCTAAAATAATAATCATCTGAAACCAAAAAGCTAAAGTAATCATAAATAGTTATCCTTCATAATTTTAACGGCATATTTCTGTCGCCTCGTTTGATATTTCCATCTGAAAATTTGACTCTCATGACAAAGATGTCACCCTGAATTCCCACGCAGGTACAAATCCCATCTACTGCATTGATTTATCCATAACCCATGAATATCTTTGCAATCACAGTAATAAAGAAAGGATGTCTCCTAATGTTCTTGCCCTGCAAGTGATGCATCTCCTCACTCCTCGCTGAGCGTTGGAAGTCTAATGGCTAACTATGTTGTCGTTGCATCATTTTAAAGGACACATCCAATAGTCGATCAGTGTGTCAGCAACAGCTCAATTCTGGTACACTCAGCTGTTCTTGATGGCACATGGATACATCAGCGTCAACTTGTAATTTTTCAGCCGATGAGAAGCTTTTGTTTTCATCTGTCAATGATACCGGATCTTGTTCGATAGTGCTGTCGGGGATTTATTGGGTTTAGTTTGGTTTGGCATTCACGCTTCAAGTGATAATGCAACTCATTTAATTCGGGCCTTTGCTATTCAGCCGTATCTTATCTTGCAGAGGAATTTCTCAAGGTCGATCACCATTGGCAAAATATGACAAACTCAAACAAACCAGGACGTCGGAAAGCAATCAAATTCCATTTTCTAAATGAAAATGATAATAAAAGCCATAGCAACATGGTGGCAATTCTCAATTCCTCAGATTTTGGTATATTTTGGGAAGTAGGCAATGCTCGATATTTAGAATTTTAAAGCTCCACTGATATTAAGTGTGAAAAACATGTTGCTCATTTCAGGGCATTGGCTGTCAGAGAAATAAAAGACATATTGTTACTGAAGTTACTAATGCAACAAGAGTAGGGTGAATATACTGGTTCTAGCTCACTTTTCCCCATGTAAATGAATGGGGGATTTTCAGCGATTCCCTTTTTTTTCCCCTAAAAATAAACCCCCTTTTTATCCGTTTTTCCCTGCTGTGCAGGGGTTTGGCTTTTTGTGAGGCAATGTTTTATGGTCGGATGCCCTTCCTGGACGCCTCTTACAACACAGGGATATGGTACACCTATTCTAACCGGGGCATACACCGGGACCAGTATACTGGTACTCATTTCGCCGACCTCGGAAGGATGACAGGCTGAGTCAACCCCCTGGTGTTAATTCAGCAGCTGAGCGGGATTCGAACTCGGGACACTGGGATCCCAAGCCGCCACCCTAACCACTAAGCCAACACCAGGCTTTGTATATATATATAACCAGGCTATCCCAAGGTATATTTATTTGTCTCCCCTTTAACCTGGGGGTTGAACAGCTCACTCATTGAACCTATAAAGATTTGTTCATTCTCAAATTCCTTCAATAGTTTAATTTTCTTTGCACAATAATCCCCATCTAAAATATTGACAAACAAAACATTTGAATCTTTATATTTTTTAAGATACCCCTTTTGTGCCATTACGAAATGATAAACTTCTCTTAATGATCTCATCTGACCACCGCCCGAGTTGCAAATCATTTTTGTGTATAAACCACGCCATAAAAAAGTTTTGTTTCAAATGTTTTCAGTTCATGCCGTGAAAATGAGGAAGTGTTTTTTGACACGGTCGTGCTGTGTGGTTTTAGACAGTCATGCTGTGAAAAAATAGGAACTATTCTGTGAGACAAGGTCTCGTGTTTATATTTTATCTCAGAACACGAACTGAAAACATTTGAATCAAAACCATTTTAAGTATGTTTTGTAAATGATTCATACAACCGCCTAGTTATTTTCCAAGCTGTCATTTCCTGTGGCCGCACCCAATGTTTAGGGAATTTCCTCATTGTAAGCCTTATAAGTGATTCACCAGACAAAGTTTCTGCCAGACAGGATTTTCATTTTTACAACTGAGACATGGATGATCTCTCTTCCGATGAAGGCAAAAGCTTACTACAGAGTTGGTAAGTTTGTTTGGTTTTCTCTTTGAACGATGAAGCAAATGATTATTAATTAAATCATGATAATTCTGATATATATATATATATTTTTTTTCCCTGACAGGGCATTGGAAGAAATTGAGTTTACGTATCACGACGTGGTTCATGAAATTAATACTCTTATTGAAGAGATCAATGATTTTAGAAGAGAATTGAAAGACATTTTCAATGAGTGGCACGAAGTCTTATCACGTCCTATCATCTCGAAGGAATTAAACCAATGGTGAGACACGTGTGTGTGTGTCTGTCTTCCTACCTACCTCTCTCTGCTCTTATTGAAGAGATCAATGATTTATAATGACTGGTCTCTGATCTCGAATGAATTAAACCAATGGTGAGACACGTGTGTCTATGTGTGTGTGTGCGTGCGTGCGTGCGTGCGTGCGTGCGTGTGTGCGTGTGTGTGTGTGTGTGTGTGTGTGTGTGTGTGTGTGCGTGTGTGTGTGTGTGTGTGTGTGTGTGTGTGTGTGTGCGTGTGTTGCTTTCCCTGTCTGTCTGTCTCTTCATCTATACCCTTGACTTATTTTTTTTTTTTCAGCACTATCGCACAACATCAGCTGTTGAAGCAATCTTGTACAACACATGATTTTCTGGAGGTAAATATTTCTGAATTATTATTAATATCACTCTCTCTTTAGAATGTCGTCTAATGTTGGTTGCATTATTAGTTTGAACGCGGTTTTGTCAGTACACTGGAATTAATTTTATTGACCTTGAAAGGATGACAGGCTGAGTCGGCCTCCTGGTGTGTTAATTCAGTGGTCAACGAGGCTTACTCATATTACCATGTAATTATTATCCACTTTTTGTTTCAAAACAGAATATGGTGTCTGAGTTTCGAAATCACAAGACATCTGGAGAAGATTGCTGGGAAAGATTATACATTCTCGCAAATGAATATTTAATATTTTCAATATTAATAAATTATATTTGTTTTGTATACAATTACTTGATTCTGAATTACAAGAAGAGGATCAAAACATGAAGGGAGGGTAGGTGCGCCCCCCCAATGACCCATCACCCCCTCATCCCATCCCTCCCCTCCCCTTGGGTGGGTGGGGGGAAGGGGGGGGGGGGGGATGAGGGGGGTGGTGGGTCAAGGGTGGGGGGCGCACGGGGGGGATGGGGGGGGTGGGGCTTGTGTGGGCGGGGTGTGTGTGGGCGGGGTTTATGTGGGTGGGGCTTGTGTGGGAGGGGTTTATGTGGGTGGGGCTTATGTGGGCGGGGTTTATGTGGGTGGAGCTTGTGTGGGAGGGGTTTATGTGGACAGGCTTTATGTGTGTGGAGTTTTTGTGTGGAGCTTGTGTAGACAGGACTTATGTGGGAGGGGTTGATGTGGGCAGGGTTTATGTGGGCAGGGGCGAATGTGGATGAGGTTTGTGTGGATCAATGGATGGGTGGAGAGATGGGTGGATGGGTGGATGAGTGGAGCTTGTGTGGATGGGTGGATAATTTTTTAATTAAATAAACATGTTGTGTGTGGGGGAACTAATTAACTAATCACTAATTATGTGA
This sequence comes from Eptatretus burgeri, assembly GCF_056783735.1. Classification (NCBI taxonomy): domain Eukaryota; kingdom Metazoa; phylum Chordata; class Myxini; order Myxiniformes; family Myxinidae; genus Eptatretus; species Eptatretus burgeri. Next base: position 26,140,698 of record NC_140961.1, read on the forward strand.
ATATGGGTGGAGCTTGTGTGTGTGTGGAGCTTGTGTGGAGCTTGTGTGGAGCTTGTGTGGAGCTTGTGTGGAGCTTGTGTGGGGTTTGTGTAGGAGGGGTTTATGTGGGTGGGGCTTGTGTGGGTGGAGTCAAAAAGGGGCGGAGTCAAAAATTTCAATTTATTGGAGCTTGTGTGGGGTTTGTGTGTGGTGGGTTTGTGTGGGGCTTGTGTGGGCGGGGTTTGTGTGGGTGGGGCTTGTGTGGGTGGAGTCAAAAAGGGGCGGAGTCAAAAAATTTCAATTTATCTTTGTCTTTTGTAATTCCTGTGAATAAAATGAACCTAAAATCTCTTCCCCTTCCAAATCATATATTTTATAAGTCCAAGGAACTGTATCTATTACATCAACAATTTTAAAAAGTTCTTTCGTCCATCGTTCAGTAAAACCCTTTTCAAAATGAGATTTCCACCTATATATTCTTACGATATCACCAACTTTGAACTTAGGTTTTCTGACATTAATCTCTTTTTCATATTTTAATTTTGTAAATGTTTCTGATGGCTTCATATTCGTTGACGTGTGAATCGTGTCATTATACTTATCCACAATATCCTGAATAAAAGATAACCATTGTTGTGAACCGAGTTGTGTGAATTTTTTATATAGTCTCTCTTTTAAGGTACGATTAAAACGTTCAACAACAACTGCCTTCCCTTCATTAAAGGTACTGTATAATGTAATACTGTTATTTTTTAGAAAATTCATAAATGTCTTGTTATAAAACTCTCTACCCTCATCAGTCCACAATTTTTTAGGTTTTCTCTTACTTTTATTAAATATCTGTTGAAAAGCTAACATAAGAGTATTACCTGTTTTGTTTTTTAAAGGGACAACCCACGCATATCTACTCCTCAAATCAATAACGGTTAAAGCATACTTGTACCCCTTATCATTATTGAGTTCAATCAAATCAGCAGACCAGATATAATCAACTTCCTTGGAATAAACTTTCCTTCTCTGAAACTTTGTGAATATTGGTTTATGTAATTCATCAGCTAATTGCTCTTCAGTCTTAATGGCATCATTAGAGCCTATGAGTTTTTTGAATTTCCAAGTCCAAGTTTCAATTTAGCACTAATCATCTTCTTCACGATGAACCTATCAACTTTTTCTCTCAAGGTTGGATTTTGTATCAGAGACAAATTATACAACATTTCTCTATCGGCTTCATGCTTTTCTTCCAACGTTGTGGTATTCCCATAATCAATATCGTGTCTCATGCACACTTCATCAACTCTATTGATTGGTTTACTCCAGGATTTAGGATTGTCTGCCTCATCTAATCTTTTATCCAAGTTTGTGCCTGGACCACAGAAAGAATACCCTGGAAGATGTAATTCCCCTGGTATTCCAGTAGTTGTAAATTTACTTCCTGATAAAAACTTTTGTATATCTCCTCCGAGTTTGTGTTTGGAGATAAATTGATTTTTTTTTTGAACCACACACCGAACATATACCTTTTTGGATAACCCTGTTATTTTTACTTTTAATATATGAAATATTTTTAGTATTAGTTTTCTTTTTACATTTGAGACAATAACTCATTTATTTATGTGAAAAAGTCCTGCAGAGTGCAAAAACCTTTTAGTTTCCAACATGCACATTTGAATCTTAATTTTTAAAACATAAAGAATCCTAAGAAATGCCTTCACTCTCTCCTCCATTTATTTAAGAAAAACTTGAATTAAAATGAATAGCTTGACGATGTCAATAGTCTTGAAGAAAATATTGCAAATAGACTTGTCAATTCTTTGTTTTCCTCCTCGGTGGGTTGAGTTATTTTCTGTAATACCGCCAATCTTTTTGAATCTCACTGGTTTCCATATTTTGATATTTATTTTGTCTCGCTCTCTCCTCCCTCTCCTCCCTCTCTCTCTTCTCTCTTCCCCCCTTCTCCCTCTTCTCCCTCTCCTCCTTCTCTCTCTTCTCTTTTTCCTCCTTCTCTTTCTTCTCCTTTTCCTCCTTCTCTTTCTTCTCCCTCTCCTCATTCTCCTTTTCCTCCTCTTCCCTCTCTTCTTCAACTCCTTCCTCATCCCTTACTATCCTTGAATCGTTTACACCCCATAGAATATTATACATATATTCATCAGGATTTCTTGTTATTCCTGCATCGAAAATAATTTTTTACAACAGGAAACCAATAAAATTTCTTTTGAATTTCTAAAAGAGCCTTACCTTTTCTTAACTTTATAATTTTTTCATTATTTAACATTCTAATTAAATCTAAAGTTGTCGGTTTATCAACATCAGCATAATGCCAATCTTTTATTGAAAATACCTCATTCTTATGTTGTAGAACATATTTATTAAAATACCGAATACCCTTTTCTTGAAGGTATGCTTGGACACAGAAATGATAATTTTCTTGAAGCCTTCTTGCTGTCATTTATGTATTAGAAATATATGTTAGAATAATATTATGGCACGAAACACCTCCCCATCTTCCCATAGTTAAATCATTTTGTATTTCCTTACTTATTATATATAATCCTGTTTTTTCTGTTTTCATGAGATAAACAAGGGCAAAACCATTATTATATTTACCCTTATTAAATTATTTTATTTGTTGTTTACTAATCGTGGACCCACAAAACTCATTCTCGATACCAAGTGGATAATATTCTTCCTTACGAGACTGATTTAATTGTTCCAGGTCTTCGAGGTTAATTTTAAATGACCAATTATACCCTAAATCATTCATATCATACCCCCATTGTTCTATTCTCATACAAACGATACGCCCTTCTTTATAAAAATTTATTTTAATTCGAACTGTGAATTCTGTATGACCTGGAGATAATATCAACACTTCTGTATCTTTGGAATACACAGCCGTTTTATTCAAGTATATATATTGTGATAAATCGCTTAATCTCACCAAGTCATTCGCGTCAGTTGGGCTTGGATAATTTTTTAATTTATAAGCATTTTTCATGTTAATATTTTTGTTTATATTATATTTATGTCGTTCAGCCTGTGCCTTTGTATAATAATTTGATAAATCAATATCCAGTTCTTGAGATACACCAAAGATAGAACCATCTTTACCAACATAAGTCATTTATATTAGATTAAAAATAATATCATAAAATTTTTTATTTTTGTTGAGTTGAAATAACACATATAGACATAATTGACCACAACACTTGGAATTTAATTCTTGGACTTGAAATGTTTGATAAACACCATTCTGTAAGAATTTTATGACTTCAACAGGTGGTGGAAGACCAAAACTATCAAAATAATATTTGTCTTGATTATTAAAAATACAAACCCAATGAGAACCGTTCCCATTATTATCTTCTAAGTTCATAATAATATTCTTTGTATGTTTCGGCACATTTGTTAATTCATCTCTCATACAAATAACCACATTTTGAATTTTTAATTTCTTACAATATTTGGCAAGTTGTAAATTTGATGTTGTATTCTTTCCAAATTCTTTCAACCACTCATCAATGCTCATTTATTTATTAGAAAGATATAATCCATTACCTCTTTTCGTTAATTTTACACCTGCTTGTGCAATAGAAGAAAGCATATCTCCAACTAACAATCTCGCTTTATCAGGCAGACCTTCAAGTTTTTCAGCAAAATCTACAATTACGCCACTTCCACTAATTTGTTTCTCCAACTCTTTGTTATGTCTTTCCAATTCTTTTTGAGCCTGGAGTTGAGCCTTCCTTTCGTTGGCAGTTTTCACCGCTGTTGAAATACCACCCGTCAATGCTCCAACCGCACTTAAACCAGCAAATAAAGGAATTAGAAATGGGAGAAATCCTCCACTCGTCTCTCTTATTGAATATTTTTTCAACATTGGTTTTGTCATTTTAATTTTAAGTGAGCCAGTGTCATTCAAGATTTTAACCTGTTCTCTTGTGAGCAAAACATCAATTCTTACTGCTCCTTTTCTCTGAATTGTATTAACGTTAATCGTACAAGGCTTTTGATTTTGAACACAAGATGATAGTTTATGAAGATTGATTTGATTAACATATACCCCAGTTGGTACTTTGCCACTCATTTATTTAACAAAAAATTATGTGAGACTAATCATCACACCATTATCTGTATTAATCTGCAATTCTGTTTCTTCCAAAAGCAAACAATATGTATCAACTTCTTCACTCTCTCCTCTTTCAATGTATAGGGAAGTATCCACTCGATTAGACTTTATAGTTTCCTTTTGCGCGCTCAGGTCAAACGCATAGATTGTATACAAACTTTTAAATGCTGTCATATCCAAAATAGGTTCTTTATTTCCATTACTTTCACACACCTTTTGGTAAGACTTGTATGCTTCAGCAAAATCATTTTTTTCCCAATTAATTTCCAATCTATCTCGTGGATAAAATGTTCCATCTAGAGAAACGCGAAGTTGTTTCACCTTAGCATTATCACTCAATGCATTATTCTTATCAGTCGCAGTATCACCATCTGGCTTTTTAAAAATGATCCACAGATATCGTGGCTTTCCTTCCAGAACACCCAAATTCCACGTGTAAGTAGTTTGATTGAGTTTAACGTGTTGACATCTTCTTTTGAGGTATGATACACTGAGTGGTTTCTTTGAGTTAAGTCTTCGATTCAACATCTCTTCTGTTTTAAGATTAGGAGTATATTCACTGATATACCAACTCATCTCCTCAATTACAAATTTATTCTGATCACCAAAAGCATTACCAACACCAAAAAGCAATCTATTTTCATTATCATTCCTTTGTAGTTGAAATCTAATTTTAAGACCATACAGAACTTTATCATGATCACAAAATCCAAATATACCTTTAAGAGGAACCGCCACAGTAAAACTATTTTCTGCTTTTGTATCATCATTATACGCTCCTTTCCTTTGAATATATCCAGGGTCTGTGTTTGTTCCCGTTGACATATCAGGAATAAAACCTTCGACAGACCCCTTTCCCATTCTATCACTGAATGTATAGAGTGTAAATTTTATCATTTCAGATACAGCAGAGACATAATCAACCGCTTCAACTTCTTGTGTTCCAATATACAAACGCACACTATCAAACATTTTCCAGAAGAAATCATTTACAAGTGTAGCGTTTGTGTTATTCCCAGCTTTAGTGAATTTAAATTTACACAACAAGAAACTTTCGGAGAGATTCAAATAGGTTTGTTGATTATTTATTTCAAAACTTTTTGTACCATTCGTATTCCAGTCTGTTCCAGTTATTGCATTTACCTTGAAGTAATCTTCTTTTTTAGTGGAGTTTGAGATAATAATAGTATCATCCAAATCATAGATACTATCAATTGCTTCCATACTTGTATTTATTTAGGAAAAAGATGTTAAAACTTTTGAAACCCTGATCCAAGTATTTGAATTATTTTCTGTCGTTCTTGGGGGGACAACTGAGTTTTGCCTTTCTTAATTTCTTTTATTGCTTGTAATTTATGAGATTCCTTCTGAGCATCTTTTATACTCTTTACAGCACCTGCTACATTTCCCACAGCAGAAGCAGTTGAACCAATTAGATCTTTATGTTTAAGAATAGTTGAACCAATACCCATGAGAGTATCAATTATCCCATCTCCTCTAAATTGATGTCCAACACCCCTTTGTCTCTTAGGTTTATAGTATCCTCTACCAAGATACATACCTTCACCCTTGTAGTATGGGGAAAGGAACATCCCATCCCCTGTAATTATTTTATATTTTCCCAACTCGTGTTTCCTCACAATAACCATCGTATTTATTTATTGGAAAACTTCACGTAGGTGAATTCTGATGGATATAACTTCTCCATTAAAAGAAATCACACGATTATCTTGGTCGGTTATCCTAAAATTTACTCTGTGTATGGTTTTTCCTGACACAGGTAGATAAACCAAATTTTTAGGTTCCATATTAAATTTATAACCAATTGGGGTTGAGTATGCACTGAATGAAAATATTGTATTTGTTTTTTTTCCATCATTATAAGCACCATCAATCAAATCACAGTGAATTAACACCGAATTTATTCCTGAGGATATTTGAATGACATTATCACTGTAAAACGTCCCATTAGTTTCAATCTTTTTTGAGGAGAAACCCAATAACTCTCTAAATGAATTATCAATTGTGAAATCAACCTTGTAGTTATTTTTAACTTTAATCGTTGATTTTGAAGTATGTTTTTGAATGTTTATAACAATATTTTTTGGTTCATCACCCTGTTCTTTCATAAGACGAGCAATTTCGGAAGATATTTGAGAAATCTCATATGCTCCGGGTGAGACTGTTATCGTTTTGTATCCACTTCCGGGATTATAACTAAACTTGTCATTTTTATCAGTTATATTAAATAAGGTATTATAAGTTTCCATGGACAATAAAGATGCCTCATATTCTTTTGTTGTGTCAAGTTGTAGTGGGTATGGGAATGAAGATGTGTGGTCGCTTGTTGTGAAATTGAAACTAAGGATTGTGCTTCTCATCTTATTTAATATGAGATAAAATGTCTTTATATTGATATTTATTAATTATTTTCATGTTCATCAACTGGTCTAAAATGGCTGATGCTTCATTAAAACAATTGTTATTTCCAGCCTTCTGACTGCCTAACAACAATAACAGTCTATTAACTAATTGCGATGGGTCATTTGGAAGAAAACTAACACCTGAACCAAGGATACTTAAAGCCTGAATAATGTGTTTCTCCTTCTCATTCTTCCTACTTTTACCAGAAAGAATAACCTTATAATTTAGAGTGTTCAGCAAATCAATATATACTCTATCATCATTATTTTCCATATCCAATGGTTTATCAATATACTTTGATTCATCCTTCACAGTTGAACCTTGTCTTCCATCTTTTGTGAGAAGAAACATTAATCTCGGAGTTAGTTTAACAGGGGTTGAGCAGAACTTAAGAACCTTAATTCATCATTAAATATCAATACCTTTTCTTGAACAAGATGAAATATTGCTGGTTGTTCTGTTGGAATGAGTCCTGCTTTGGTTTTTGAATCCGCTGAATATTCATTGTTTTGAACAGCATTCACAATATAATCAGGGGTTGATTAATCTCTTCCAGTTGTTGAAATAAACCTTCATCATGTTCTAATTCTCCAATATGCTCTAATTCTTCCTCCGTCATTTGACTGAAATCTTTCAACATTTGGAGCTTTCTGGGAGTATATTCTACTGTGGGAACTGTGGAAACATCTTTCATTTTTTCTTGGGAAGTTTTTAAAAGTGGTTTAAAAAATTTCTCTTGTTTTCTTTCAAATGCTTCTTCGCCCGTTAGTTTCTGTCTGCGTTTCTTCTTTATGTCTTCCTGTTGTTTTACAACTTTTGAAACCAACTCTTGATGTTCCTTAAATCTTCTTGCTCTTTCTTTTACATCCATTTATTTATTGTAAAATATCATTTAATGAATTGTAAAGATCAACAGGGAAATTTTCCTTTTCTTCATCATTCAAGTAGATGTGTTCAAATAAATCCTTTTCTTTAAATATTTCATCAAATTCTTTATTAACATTAATGCGAGTTGTAATTTCTTCTTCACTAATACTTGCATCTCTGCTTTTCATACGTTTGCGTTGAGTTTCTTCATCAACATCAAAACCGAATGATAAAATCTTCACTCCACTCAGATGTTTAATAATTTGTCTCGTTCCTTCTGGATTAGTTTCTAATATCCCAACACCACCAGATTTTAGTTTCCTTAACTCACTCTTACAATGTGAATATTTTGTTGTACCAAGAGAAACCTCCTCAAACATTTGACCTTCATTCCTCAATCGCATATGTTCCTCCACTGAAATATAGTGATAATCTTCACCTTTTACTTCTCCAGGTCTTATTGCTCTAGTTGTTGTTGATACAATGCGTATCACGGGGTGTTTTTTAAGTAAATTTACAATATTCTCATTTGTACTACACAAGAACCTTGATTTATGAAAGTTTTTTCCAGAAGCAGATTTACCCACAAGATTTATAATAATAGTTGTCATTTATATATGTAATTGTTTATAAAACAAAAAATATATCCCTTAATATCTCATCTTGTTTCACAACAATATATTTATATTTTTCAGTCGTGTGCTTCATATAATCCTCAAATTTCTTTTTACTACATAATGTAGAACAATTATCTCTCCAAAAATTATTGATATCTATTGAATTTAACTTGAATAAAATAAAAGTATTAGCATTGTTTCTGATGGAACGACGAGGAAGTTGAAAGTACGATTGACTAAGATAAATACAATTACAAGAAGAATGTCTCCCTCTTGTGTAGTAGCTGTCCATTACCGTTTGGTTTCTCTCATTAACACAATCATCAAAGATAACGAGGTTCTTTTTGATTTATCCAAATCTTGGGGAGACGGTATATCATCCGTATTATCACTAAGAATACAAGTTATAGGATTTGATTTCTTTTTACATCTCTGTGTATCACAAAATAGTTGAATTATATCTTCAATGTTATAATCATTGAGGTTTTTTTGACGTTTAAATAAACCGATTATATCTTCTTTTTGAAGACCAGCATTAAAACCTTGTGAGAGTAGTTGATACTCTGGTTGAAAACTCGACTTTGTGAAAATTATTAAATTGTCATAATCTAAAAAGTTGGGAGTGAGGAGCATTTTTAAAAGTAAGCAGGTTTTTCCACATCCACTTGAACCAACTATGAGACATCTTAATGAATTTGGGAGATTTTTATGGTTGTTAAATTTTATCTTATTTTCCCAAATAGGTAAAAAATCATTCATTTATATATTTGAAAAACAGGTTATTTAATTTATTATTGGCTTTTTTAGAAACTCTATATTTTATCCTAAGTTCAGGTTTAATTTCAAGATAATCCATTATTTTATTTATACAATATCTTGTGTTGATATTTCCCTGAAAATTACATCCATGAATAATATACAACAACAATCCTTTGAACATTTCTCTTATACGTTCAGTTTCTTCCCTTGTAAGGAAAGGTGTGTTATCATCCTCATACTTTACATTCATTTCTCTAATCAATCTTGTAAAGTAATTCATTTTTGGTGTAAATCTAAAAGAATTATTTTCCTTTTTATATTTTTTATTATCATTAATTAGAAGATAATCACAGAATATACATTGTTTATAGGCTTTTGACTCTGTGTTTAATCCCCGTCTTTCACACGCAGGACAATTCTCAAATTTGTCATATGGAGAATCAGGAAAGTCTAGCATATTTATAAAGTAAAACTTTACTTAAACTGAAATTCATCTATACTTTCAGTTGTATATTACCATCGATATCGATATACTTTTTTTCATTATCAGATTCAACGACAACATTTTTTATATTAAAGGTAATTTTAAAATTATCGTTAACTACTATTGAACGAAATGTCATTTCACCTGATATATTAACATCCTTTATTTCATCAGGATTTACATCTTTAGGGTTGTTGAAAAAAATACAAATTTCTCCTTGCATATTACAGATGGTCTTATCTTTTCTTTCTAAAGCTTCATCCATAAGGTTTTTGTTCTTTGATACTTTTTCTTGTTTCATTGCTTTTTCTAGTTTTGAATATATTACTAGAAGGAGAGGAGAAACTTTTGTTAGAGATACTTTAATTGATGTTCTACCAGGTATACTAAAAGCCCTTCCACTGAAGGAAATTGAAGAACTCATATTATTTACCATAATAGTTTTTATCCAATAGTTGTTATATTTATCTTTGTTCAATTTTACATCCTTGACATATTTCTCAGTATCTTTAACAGATGAAGAGATTGATTGAAACTTGTCTTTTGTGTCTTGAAACATTGTATTTATTAAGTGAAAAAGTTGGAGGATAAAATGGTTTTAAGCACAGATTCACCTGTAAAACAAACGAAATTTTCATCAAGAAAATTTTAGTTTAAGCAAAGTTTTATTCTATAAATATGGTGAATACAACGTACTGCGATGTTTGTAATCACGAATATAAACATTATAGAAAACACCTCCGAACCAACAAACACACATTTAATCTGTTTCATAAAATATCTCCTCTTGAGTTGGAAAGAAAACATTGTGATATCTGTTCAAAGGATGTTTTGAAGAGTAGTTATAATAAACATCTTCAATCACAAAAACACAAGAAAAATGAGTTTAAAGTAAAGGGAGACTATTATATTGAAAACACTGATGGGGCATTTAAAGGGCATATAAAAATAAGGATTTTTCAATTTGGAGAACCCGGTCCATCATCAATAGCTGAATCAATTGAAATAGTGAAACCTGATGTTGAAAATTTTATTAAAAAGACATTAAAAGAAATGAAAACTTTAAAGTTTTATATGGGAGTGAAAATGAATATGAAAAGACAAGATGAAGAACAAACTCCTTATATGAGAACAGATCTTCATTTTATAACATCATTTCAAGATTTTTTGAATAGTGGGGTTTATGAAGAACTATCAAGACAAGAGGAGGATGTTGATAATACAGTGGTAGGAAGTGGATTCAATATTAAAAAATCATCTTTTTAGATATACACATTCTAAAATCAAACCCTCTTAAAGCTTCTTCTTATATTGAATTACCAAAAGAAATAAAACTAAAGAAGGCAGTTGTTAATATTAAGAACAATGATAATAAATGTTTTCTCTGGTCTGTTCTTGCTCACTTACATCCACCAAAATGTAATTCAGAAAGAGTAAAACAATATATGAAATATGAGAATACCTTGGACATTAAAGATTTTAAATTCCCAATGCCACTAACAGATATTCCTAAATTTGAGAAAAAGAATAATCTTTCTATTAATGTATATGGATTAACGGATACAAACAAAGTTCAAATATTAAAAATTTCAAACAACTATAAAAATGAAGAAACACACATTGATCTTTTATATTTTAGTGTTGGAAAGAATTCACATTACACATACATCAATAATTTATCAAGATTAATCTCTTCTCAGGTATTCAGAACAGCAAACAAAATATATCCTTGTAAGCGATGTCTTAATTCATTTCATACAAAAGAACGATTAGAACAACATTCAAAATATTGTAGTAATCATAAATCAGCTGTAATTACAATGCCTAAACCTGGTGAAAAGATTTCTTTTGAAGATTATAATAAATCTATCATGCACCCATTTGTGATATACGCTGATTTTGAGTGTATCCTTAAAAAGATAAATACTGCTTCTCCTAATCCAAAAGAACCATATACAAATAAATATCAAAAACATATTCCTTGTGGTTTCTGTTATTATATCAAATCATCTGTTGGAGAAAAGTATAACAAACTTGAACATTATCGTGGAAAAAATGCTTCACAAGAGTTTGTAAAACGATTAGAAAAGGATTGTATAAGACTCACTAAATTAATGAAAGAAACAAATGAACCGATGAAATTAACCAAAGAAGAAAAATTAGAATTTAGAATGAACAATATCTGTCATATTTGTGAGGGGGAAATTAAGGAGTCTAAAGTTAGAGACCATTGTCATCTTACTGGTAAATATAGAGGTCCCGCTCATTCCTGTTGTAATCTTAATTATAAATTACCTTCTTTTATTCCAGTCTTTCTTCACAACAGCGCCAACTATGATACACATCTATTTATAAATGAACTTTCAAAAACACCAGGGAATATTTCTGCCATAACAAACACAAGTCAAAAGTATATTTCATTTTCAAAAATGATATTCACAAAACCTTTAACTCGTATTAGGTTTCTAGATTCTTACAAGTTTATGGGAACACCACTAGCCTACCTCGCATCAAATCTAAGCTCCACGGACTCTTTTCCAAATCTTAATTCATTCTTTCCAAAAGAGGAAATTCTCACTAAAGAGGAAATTCAGATTAAAGAGAGAATTCAAAGTAAAGAGGAAACTGTAATTAATGAAGAAATTCTAACTGAAGATGAAATTCTAATCATAAAGAAAATTCGAACAATGAATGAAATTCTAACTAAAGAGGAAATTCTGATTAAAGATGAAATTCTGATTAAAGAAGGAATTCTTACGAGAGAGGAAATTCAAACAAGGAATGAAATTCAAAGTAAAGAGAAAATTCTTACAAGTAAGGGAATTTATCCTTATGATTATATGGATTCATTTATGAGATTTAAAGAAACACAACTTCCATCAAAAGAAAGTTTCTATAATAACCTTTATGAAGAAGAGATAAGTGATAAGGAATATAAACACGCACAAGAAATATGGAAATTATTTAAGATAAAGAACCTTGGAGAATATCACGATTTATATCTAAAAACAGATGTTTTATTGTTAGCTGATGTGTTTGAGGCTTTTAGAACACTCTGTCATAATAAAAATTGTTATGGATTAGACCCTGCCCACTATTTCACAGCTCCTGGTTTAGCTTGGAGTGCAATGTTGAAAATGACAAAACAAGATATAGATTTAATCAGTGATGTGGATATGCTTTTGATGATTGAGAAGTCCAAGAGAGGTGGAATATCACAAGTATGTTCAAAAAGATATGCTAAAGCAAATAATAAATATCTTCCAAATTATGATAGTGAAAAAGATAGTAATTATTTGATGTATTTTGATGCTAATAATTTGTATGGATGGGCAATGTCTCAATCTCTACCTTATGGTAAATTAGAGTGGGTGGAAGAAAAGGATTATGAAAAGGCTTTGATGAATATTGTTATTTCTTCTCAAGAGGAATTGAATGACGAAGAAGAAGGTTATTATTTTGAAGTTGATTTGAGGTACCCGAGTGTTCTTCATAATAAGCATAAAGACCTTCCTTTTGCATGTGAGAAAGAAACCCCAAAGAAAGAATGGTTCAGTGATTATCATAAAAGTTTTAATATTAAAGGCAAATCAACAGAAAAGTTATTAACAACATTCTATGATAAAGAGGGATATGTTTTACATCAGAGAAGCTTAAAACAGTTTTTGAGAGAAGGATTGAGAGTAGCTAAAATTCATAGAGTTTTAAAATTTAAACAAAGTCCTTGGGTGAAAAAGTATATTCAATTCAATACAGATATGAGAGCAAATACAAAAGTAAAATTTGAAGGGGACTTTTATAAATTAATGAATAATGCTGTATTTGGAAAGACTATGGAAAATGTTAGAAACAGGCAAAACATTAGATTCGCAACATCTTGGAAAGAAGCTTCGAGATTGATAAATAAACCAAGTTTTGAGAGAGAAGAGGTTTTTTCAGAGAACTTTTCTGCAATTCATATGAAAAAGGAAAGTATTGTAATGGATAAACCAATTTATATTGGAACAGCAGTTCTTGATTTATCAAAGATATTGATGTATGATTATTTGTATAATGACTTAAAGAAAGAGTATGGTGAAAATGTTTCATTGTTGTATATGGACACTGATAGTTTTATCCTAGATATAAAAACTGATGATGTTTATGAAGATATGAAGAAAAATATTGGAGTATATGATACAAGTAATTTCAGCAAGAAGAGTGAGTTATTTTCCAAAAAGAATGAAAAGGTTATTGGTAAGTTTAAGGATGAGTTGGGTGGAAAAGTAATGAGTGAGTTTATTGGATTGAGAGCAAAGGCATATGCTTATAAGTATGGTGATCAGATTGATAAGAGGTTAAAGGGAATAAAGAAATATGTAATAAAGAAATCAATAACTTTTAGAAATTATTATAATTGTTTGATGAATAAGAAAGAAGAATACAGGAAAATGAATACAATAAGAAGTTATAAACATAACATATATAGTGAAGAAGTAAATAAAAAGGCATTAGGAGCCTTTGATGATAAGAGATTTATTTTAGATAATGGAATAGATTGTGTTCCATATGGATATTGTATGATAGAGTGTATAAAATAGATTGCGTTTTAACGATGGGAAGAAGGGTTAGGGTTTTTTAAGGGCTACCGCCGCGTTTTTTCACAATATATAAATGGTTAAACCAAGTATTAATCAAACTAAAGAGTGGAGAAAATCTCAGTCTTGGTATATAAATGGAAAACATAATGAATGTGAAAAATATCAAATAAGTCTTATTGAAAAAATAACTAAAACAAAGGTAAATAAAACAAATAAGCGAATCAATTTAAAAAGTAGTAAGTTAGAGGATGTAAAGAAAAAAATGAATATCCTTGAATGGACTGAAAACTTTGATGGTTATCAATTGAACAATGAAAAAACAATTTACTATAATCTCAAAATGATATGTGGCTCAGGAGGTGGTCAGATGAGATCATTAAGAGAAGTTTATCATTTCGTAATGGCACAAAAGGGGTATCTTAAAAAATATAAAGATTCAAATGTTTTGTTTGTCAATATTTTAGATGGGGATTATTGTGCAAAGAAAATTAAACTATTGAAGGAATTTGAGAATGAACAAATCTTTATAGGTTCAATGAGTGAGCTGATCAACCTCCAGGTTAAAGGGGAGACAAATAAATATACCTTGGGATAGCCTGGTTATATATATACAAAGCCTGGTGTTGGCTTAGTGGTTAGGGTGGCGGCTTGGGATCCCAGTGTCCCGAGTTCGAATCCCGCTCAGCTGCTGAATTAACACCAGGGGGTTGACTCAGCCTGTCATCCTTCCGAGGTCGGCGAAATGAGTACCAGTATACTGGTCCCGGTGTATGCCCCGGTTAGAATAGGTGTACCATATCCCTGTGTTGTAAGAGGCGTCCAGGAAGGGCATCCGACCATAAAACATTGCCTCACAAAAAGCCAAACCCCTGCACAGCAGGGAAAAACGGATAAAAAGGGGGTTTATTTTTAGGGGAAAAAAAAGGGAATCGCTGAAAATCCCCCATTCATTTACATGGGGAAAAGTGAGCTAGAACCAGTATATTCACCCTACTAACAAGGTAGCTATCTTTTGAGTCTTGCTATGGTTGATTGTGGGTTTGTTTGATGATCCTGCTACAGAAACAAGGTGAGAATGTGACATTGCCAGGATTCAAGGACATGTTCCAAGCTTCCAATAGAAAAAGAGAAAAATTCAATAGTCTGTCATTCTTCATCAATCAGGTTGTACCGCATGTGTAAACTTGAAAAGCTACATCGTACAGTCATGTGATAATATAATCACATTGTGATTGGTTGTCATGCAAATAATCACAAAGTACAGTACAACACCTAGAAAAGGACAATGAAAGTATAGACTGATATAATTGTAGTGTGGTGAATGTTTGGTGACAACGATGGATCCTGGGAAGGAAATATCAAGTGACAAGCATATGGAAAACAAAGTGTTGACTTGTTGATGGCCACCCGATGTGACAGGTTGTAGCCCAACTTCATGTTTCAGCAAAAAAACTGGATGCAAAACTTATCTTCGTTCGTATGTAGCACAATGGTGAGGAATAGCTTAATTGGCTGAGGGCACGACTGTACCATGGATGCAGTGCCCTCTGTACGTTAGGGTAAGATTTGGAATTTGTTCTGGGTGCCAGCGATAGCTTGCATACTCTTCATGAAGGATTCTGAGGTATCTTTAATGTCCACAAACTAATCCTGGCAGATGAGATACCCAGTCTAACGTCCATTTGAGGGATGGCACACACTGATGAATCACCCTGCCTGTGAAACACTAAGGATGGTGGGTTATAGCTGGGCCAAGATTCAAACCCAGGCTAGACAGTTTAGAGGTGAGTGTGCGTACCTACCTCTAGGCCATCCTGCCAGCCATGCAAGATGAGGAAGAAAGACACATTTATGTTCAAGTGGTTGAGGAAGAAGGACAAAAATCTCAAGCATCACGTTAAATACAGGGCGTTTCAAAAAACAACTGGACTGTTTGAACGTTTTATTGTCGAGAAATTCCAAAAAGTAGCAAATTCAGTGATACATTTGATGGAAAGCATACACCATGTCATTTTCAAAACGCTCATTATACTGCTTGTAATTGACATTTTCAATGTGTGCTCCACCTCTTGTTCAAACAGGCTTTGATCGTGACTCCAAAATTCTCCACAAATCGTCTGCAAGTGGCTGGAGTGATTGTCTGACAGTAGTCCTCCACCTCCTGCTTCAGGGCAGCCAGGGTTCGAGGTTTGTTGGTGTAAACTTGACCTTTGGCAGCACTGAAAATAAAAAATCCAATGGATTCAAATCTGGGCTGTGGGGCCCCCACTCATGCGTTGTGCCAGGCTGATGACACAATTTACAAACAGCTGGTGGAGCAAGTCGATGGTTTCACCTGCAGTGTGCGGTGGGGCACTGTTTTGCATGGACCATGCAAGTCTGAGTTGGTTTGGAGACAGTAGTTGAGCGAGATCAGCGTGGAATCAGCGTAAGACCTCACAGGACCACTTGCCGTTTACTGTTACCATCTTACCATTGGTGTCTTTAAACCAATACGGTCCCAGCATACCCCATCTGGCATTCAATGCACAGAAGCAAATGGATTGGGGCCCTTGAGAGACATCTCAGACACCTCCTTAGGAGGCTCAGCAGCCCAGAAGATGTTGTGATTGTCGATAGCCCCATTTAATTGGAAGTGTACTCTTCATCACTGAACCACAAGGAGTCTATCCGGTTTGGGTACCTTTCCATTCAGTCATTAACCAATCACACATTGTTACTTGGCTTGCATGTGATTCAAAATTAGTTTATGCCTTACAGATATGATGTATGGGTTGAGCTTGAGTTCAGAAGTGAGAATGTGCCACACAGATAAGGTTGAGATCGCCAGTTCTCAGGAACGCCGACAGTGGGATTTCTTAAGACTTTTGAGAGCAGAATCTCTCGCAAGATCAATGTTCCCTTGTTTCCTTGGTAACACTTGGTCGGCAGCCACTGTTGCCTTAATTTTGATTTTTCACGCTTCCATGTGCTTGGAAGTGCTCCACAACCCCCGCTGGATGCTCCCATCGAAAGGTCCATTATGGGTGTGAGCATTGTCATACGAACAGTATCATCACTGCACCTGCACATAGGATTTTGTCTCAAACCACAAAGTCATGATTTTCACTTTTTTTCCACTGTGCACACCATAGTTGACATAGGGTCCGACTGACGACTTGTTAGAAATGGCACACCACCACCACCAACACCACCACCATAACCTGCAAGAGAGAAGAGCATAGCATTAGAAAAAAATGACAGAATATCAGGCTGCTGAAATAGTCCACTTTTTTGAAACACTCTGTACCTCTGGTTATGTTCTCCTCCTGATGGACGACAATCCAGGAGAGAACTTGCGAATGACCTCAATGAAAGTATGGGTGTTAACATTTTATCAAGAACAGTAACATATACATTTGTGTAAAGTGGTCTCAATGGATGTAAAACTGCCTGAAAACGTTTGTTGACTTCGTCTCTCCTAAGCAAAGTTTTTCAGGGTTTGTAAATATATACATACTTACACATTGTAAGCAATAATGAACAGTGCTTCCCCATTGTCTCGGGCCGCTCACCTGCATTTTTTTTAAAATTTATTTATGTTTTCATTTACGGATGCTTTCTGATGGTTCTGTGATTTTTCCAAGTGTATTGTCTTTGATGTCCGTCGGCACATAAAATTACCATGCTTCTGCATTGGCTCAGATCAATCATCTGCATTTAAAAAAAAAAAATATTTATGTTTTCATTTACAGATGCTTTCCGATGGTTCTGTGGCTTTTACCACTGTATCGGCTTTGATGTCCATCATCAATTGAAATTTCAGCTTTCTACGTCACCTGAAGGTACCGAACTTTAATATCAGTGAGTCAGTGAGTTAGTGGTTAGAATTACCTTTATATATTAGATTTTAGTTTCAACATACATACATGAATACGTGTGCATGTGCATTGTACATACAGTATATCATCATTTTCAGATAATTGAGGATGCTTAGTAGGTGCCTGTGCCTGGATCTACTAATGCTTGAGCTTGCCCTTTTTACCATCTTTTACCAAGTGAAAACACTTATGGTTTTTACCATCTCATGACACATACAGTACAGCACACAGAGAAAGCTAGCTCTTCAAGCTGCCAAGCCTAATGCTAGCAAGGTGAAGAACCTGTGATCAATCAGCTTGTACATCAGTTACACCTGTTCTCCATAATAAGGAATTGGCATTCAACAGATTATTCTGCCTCCGTGAATGAATGTTTTGCATCACATGGAAAAATAACCAGAGAGCTGGTGTCGAAGCCACCCAATGCTCGCCTGTTTATGCATTTATCGTTTTTAAAAGACTAGTCTAATAATATTTTTTTATAAAGCATTGCAGTGAAGTCTGATCCAAATAATTTTAAAGCAATATATGTATTTGTATATTGTAATCAGTAAAAAATAGTGTGGTCGATAAAAACATTAGAAAGGAAATAACTTTCACCAAAAATTTAACATTTTCACGCTCACACTCACGCTCACGCCGGGGGTATTGCTATAGCTCTCTGTTCTTCGAACAGGTGAGCTAAAAAGACATGCCAAAAGGAGAGACGTACCAGGCCGCCAACTCAGGTCTGCAATGAGAGTTGCACTAATCAGAGGAAAAT
>NC_140961.1:26164156-26201656 GCF_056783735.1 Eptatretus burgeri
AGTTCCCTTAGTATGCATGCGAAGTTTCGGGCCTCCAGGGTTCATGGTTTTGGAGTTATGGAGGAGACATGCACCGACACACCCACACAAACTAACATTTATTATTACGGATAATTTACATTTTGAATACAGATCCACCATGAAATAGGTGTTTGGAAGTGAAAATGAGTTGGAATTTTTTTTCTGACTCGAGCCTTTCAGGCAAAAAAAGAATAAAAACTACATGGTATTCATCGAATAACTGCACCCTGTGTAGTCTTGAGAAGGACTTGGTGCGAGCCAAATTTTTTAGTTTTTGAAGGTTTTTTTTTTTTCCTTTGATCCAATCAGGCTGCCAGACCACGTGACCAATGACGTCATCTTTATCAAACCATATTTCCCAAGAGTAGTTGATCAATTAGTTAAATTTTGCATTGATAGGTCAAGCGGTTTCTCCTACAAAGATTTTGTCTTGCATCCAATATGGCTGCTAGACCACGTGACACATGATGGTCATTTTTATGAAAATCCTGTTTAAATTTCAAGTCAATCGGATGAAAATTGTCCTATGTTGACCTCAAAAATAGTTGGTGGTTGAATTCAGTGACGTGATTTGCAAATCCTCTTCAAATTTCAAGTCAATTGGATGAAAATTGAGGATTTCAGAAATTTGGCTTGTGTTGACCTTCATTAACATACGAGCAAAAGTGCCTGTCGCTTCAGATTTAATCAAAAGACAGAGACATTGCTGTTTCCCAACCCCCCTCCCACCAACCCTCGCCACAACCTCCTTCCCACCCCTTTCACCCTGGCCGCACATCCCTTGCTGCTATAAATGTTTCCCACACACAATGTCCGTGGCTCCCTCTGATTATTATTTTTCCCAATTTGACAGGCCCCTACATTTTGAGCATGAAGGAGAAGGAAAGAAGACAAATTTACCTGTGCAAAGAGTGCTTTAACCTACCCCCCATCCCCTCCCCATTTCCCTACCCTTCCCCCACACCCCTTGTTTGTCCTGATGTACCTTCCTGTTAGAAATGTCTCACACACAAGATGGCAGGCTTTGACAGGCCCCTCTGTTTTGGGGAGGGGAGAGGGAGAGAAGGGATGGAGGGCAAATTTACCAGTGAGAAGAGTGCTTTAACTTCAGTATTGCCCAGGTAAAAAAAAAAAAAAAAATTCCATGAGTTATCGAATCGAAGCGTTGTACTTATCAAATTATGACGTCACAATGAAAGCACCGATGGCATAATCATTAACACATCTTATTCCCCATGGGGAGTACATTACAATGAGCCACGTTTCAATTTTTTTTTTTTCATGGAGTGGTTTTGGAGATATAGAGAGGCAAAGTTTTTCTGTTTTTCCAAGATGGCGCCTGTACCACGTGACCTATGACGTCATAATTACAACTAAAAAAAAAATTGTACAGGAGGTAGCACACCTATTTGGAAAATTTCGTGTCAATCAGACTAACGGTTGCTGAGAAAATGAATTTTAAAAGTGCAGACACGTACGTGCACGTACACACAGCACACGTACGGCACACATGTGCGACCGATCGCTTAACCCCGTTTTTCACTTCGCGAGTGCAGGGTAAAAACGATAGTTCAAACTAATTTTCACTTCCAAACACATTTTCATGGTGCAATTATGGGCAGATACATAATTCAACTTCATTAGGGGACAAGGGGACATGATCATTTCCAAAATCCTTCTTGACGATACCATGCAGCAAAGGCCAACATGCTCTGTACTGCAATCACACAACATTGTATTTCCATGGAAATTGCTTTTCAGCAGGAATAATTCAATCTATAACTCCATACTTGTATTTTTACAAGCCCAAATTCCATTCCATTGGGACCATACTCTGTGCAGAGCGTTGGTGTTGCCTAATCAGTCTCTTGGGCCATTGGACACAATCCTGGACGGGTCACCACTCCAACACAAGATAGGAGCAAGCGGCTGGTACTCATTTTGCCGACCTCGGAGGGACGACAGGCAGAGTCAACCCCACCTGGTATTAATTCAACAGCCGAGTGGGATTTGAACTCAGGATCCGAGATTTTCAAGCCCACTACACCATCCTAACCATTCAGTCAACGCCAGGCATACAAGCCCAAATGCTCCACAGCAACTGCATTTTTGAATGAATGGAAGACTGCATCTTTTGAAAGGAATTTGAAAGGAAGACTGCATCTTCCATTGAATGGACACCGCATGGGGTTAACTCGGCCCGTCATCCTTCCAAGGTAGGCAAAATGAGTCCCAGTGCACAGCAGTGACACAGCTGCACCCTCAGCCAATGATGCAACCAGCAGCCTTGTGTTACATCCAAATGAGGAGAACACATGATCGAGAACGGCATGCATGCCAGAGTAAAACACGAAAGGCATTCATGCTACTCGAGCCAAAAGCAGGGATTCTGATACCACAACTTATTATACTTACCTCAATAGGATGTACTCAATTTCCAAGCAACAGAGAGCAAATATGAAGAGGTTTAGCTGAAAGGAAGGCCAAAATGCGACACATATTTAGAGAAAACACAATAACTAAGTCCTTCCTTGGCATATCTGAACTCCTATCCACCTACACGGCCTTCATCGGCAGCTTTAATGGGGTACTGCTCCCCCCTCTGGGCTGGCTCCCCTGCCTCACATCTTGTTCAGCTTGTCTGGTTGTTCAGCAGACTTTTGTCAAAATGATTGGCTACAGATTCCAAGATGGAGATCAGCGATGCCAGTCGTCCTGCAGGTACTGAGCCACGGGAAGAGGCCAAAGAGATTCGGGTCACTCGAATGATATTTTATAAAAACATTGATCTAAGGCTCATGGAGGAGCTTGCATGTAAATCACATGCAAGATGAAGAAATGCACTATAACATGAATCGCAAGGACATTAGCAAACAAAGAACAAAAACACACGGCATAAGGGATTCCACATATCACCGACATCACGAGAAAGGGTTGGGGGTATTGGTGGATGTTTGGGGGGGAAGGTGGAAAGGGTTCCGATGCCTGTTTATTTTTCCCAAAACTATTTAAGTTTCAAAAATAAAACCCCATCACTTTGCTTTTTTTCGATTTGTTTTTAGAAGACATTTTGAAATTTAATTTGTTAATGTTAATGTTGAGCTGCCGTTTGTAATTTAATGGACGACCAAAATGTTGTCGAAGGTTTCGGAGAATTGCCAATGAGAAATTCATTTTCCACTTTTTGATTTAACAAACCATTCGGAAAAAACCAACAAACAATTAACAAACGCTGATCTAAACATCTCTTTCAAATATACAAATTAAAATGTGAGCTATTATTATTGATTATATTGTTGGATTTGATACAGTTGTAGAAATGTAACAATCCTAAAGCTGCACCCAAAGCTAAAGCAATTAAAATTGTGTACCTTCCAATGGAAATTGTAACAATCCAAAACGATATAAAGCTACATTAGAGTACAAAGTACGAGATTAATAATGTTTTTAAAATGTAAACATAAAAGCTGAAGTTCCCAAAGCAGTCTTGGGCCAAGTTTTCTTGCTCGTATACATAAGTTACCTCTTTGATGCCGTATTTTATACCCTCTATGCCTGGTGTTGCCTTAATGGTTAGGGTGGTGGGCTTGGGATCTTAGGATCCTGAGTTAAAATCCCGCTCGGCTGTTGAATTAATACCAGGTGGGGTTGACTCTGCGATTACTTATCTAACACCAGGGGCGATTACTGGTTATCTAACATGGAGCAATGGAAAGGACAAGACATTACTTCTGACCATCGTCTACATTGGACAATGCTGTTCCCTCATGACAGCACTAAAGGATACCTAACCCTAGTCACATGTACTTAATACACGTTCAAAATGTTCTAAGAATACACATACACACTCAGCATCTATGGCCTCAATCTAAACACTGCCCCATTCCCCACAAATATAAATAGATATCGAAACTGACCTCCAAAGCTTGCCATCGACTGATTATCCTCTTTATTGACAAGCTGGTTCCTTGGAAAATTTGAATTAAAGATGGTCTTCAAGGCCTTTGCACCTGCTTCACAGTTTTCACTCCTGGGTGCTGCAACATCTGAAGGCCTCAAACTTATTAGCATTTTTCATAAAGATTAAGAAACAGAAGCACAAGGCTTTATCATCTCCAGCCAAGGAAAGCTGTTCTTTCAATGGAGCCAGAAAACAGAGGTAACAAACCTATCACCTGTGACCTTGCTTCTGCTCGAGCCCCCCTCTACTCTTTCAGCCTCCCCACCCATCCACACTCCCCCTTCCACACCACTCAGAATGCTTGTATTCTCCCAGTAATCCCATCCTTGCTCATCCCTCCTCCTTTCTCCTTGCTGAGTTGCTTTCAATCGAGCTCGAAGACTTTGCCGGCAGTTCAGCGCCATCTCATGTTATCTTTAATTATATACTCACAATCTTTTCTACCCCCATAAACCCTTCCCAACAGACCAATTCCTCTTACTTGCATGTCACCATTATTCCATCGTTCTTTCTCTCTCTTCCTTCCCTGTTCATTCATTCTCTTGCTTGCTGTGATTGCCTGTTATCCATTGGATAGTGTCAGTGCGCTGCCCTTTTTCTGTCGATCACCTCTCTTCCATGTTGCATGATTTTGCATGAAAAAGAACAGAGATTAAATTCCACAATTCGGTTACACGTCCATTATAACCACACTTTGGTGAAAAGGGGAAGTTTGTAGTTTGTGAAATTTTTTTTGACTATCTCTAGGCTGGGTGGAGATAACTGGTGCCATTGCATGTGAGGCTTTTAACATCACAAGTGTGGTTCGGAAGCTTTTGCAAATGAATGGATGTGGTTTGAAAATTCCACCTCAGGAAAAGGACTCTTAAGGAATCCACTTTTCACCGCACTGAGTGAATGACCAAGTGGTGAATTCTAAATACACCACCAACAACCAAAAGTATCACATTTCATTTTCAAGGGGCAAAAATGCCGGTTCCAATAACTCAAACATCCATTTCAATAAAACCTGAGTCTCGGCAATATTACAGGGCAAAGACACATCATGCCGTCAAGTCCAGCCTGAAGCAAAATACGACATCAATCTTTGAGGAGGAAGTGCATGTGGCAACAGGGAAGAGAGTAAAAGGGGGTCAGAAATGGGGACGACACAGATAAGGAGGTGGTTCTCTCTGGCCTTGCACATACAGCACTACGAGTGCGACACCCCGGGGGAACATCAATTTGTTATGTATGTGCAAGTAGAGTTGGGGAACATTTTTGACCAAGTGGCCAGCTGTCGACCTCATTCCCCTGCCCTCCCACCCACTGCACCTTTTCTGTACAACTGTAAACATGTTCATTGGACCTTTCTCTTCACGATTTAAGATCACACTGCCAAAAAAATCTTGTGCCTTTAAAACTTAGGCCAGACAGAAAGGATGTTTCTCATAACAACACAATAGGGGATAAGGTTGTTTGGGAATTGTATATTGTGTCTTCATTATAATGGAAAAAGTGAATCAAATTGAACTATGTTTGATTTGTTTGTATGTGTGGTTTTTTTTTTCATATAAACATCGGATGCTAGAATATGCGCACATTTATGGAGGCTGATGGCAGGAAATTAAACAAGGAATCACTGGAAGGGCACTCGGTAGACCACATACCTCTGCAACGCAATGCCTGATCCAGTGGAACACATCGGGCCCAATAAATTTTTGAAATATCATGCTGTATATCGTTTTTGGACCCATCTCTCAATGGTGAAAAATCAATTGAAAATTAAAAAATTATCGAATCAATTAGTCCTTGTTACACACGCAATGTGTCCAGCAAGTTTCGTCCGAATATGTCCACAACTTTTTGATATATCGTGCACACCAACAAACAAACAAACAACCAAACAGACAGACAGGCAGGGGTGAAAAGATAACCTCCTTCCACCTTTGGTGGTGGAGGTAACAAGGAATAACAGAAGCGATAATTGTTTTGCAATACATGTCGCGACTGACGTGATATTTTCCAAGTCCAAAGAGAGCAGAACTCTGTGAAAAATTGGCGAAATGTCCTGAAACTCAAACTTGTCCTGTAACTTATCATAATTTCCAATATCATCCCTCTATATGGAGTATGACCATACTCCATAAAAATAAAGCCATGCACAAAGTTTCAGCTGAATATGTTAAAAGGTATGGCAAAAAAGTCTGAAAAACCACAGGTGGGACGGACAGACAGAGTGAGAGCAAACCTATAGTCCCCACTGGTGAAACCGGTAGGGGACAAATAAGGAAACTAGACTCAAGAGGAGGCCATTTGGCCCATCATGCCTGTGCCACATCAACAACAGACCAAATATATCCATCAAAACGAGATACTTCTATGGGGGAAAGAGGGGATTAGTGGGGTTGAGAACAATGTGGTATCATCAGGGACATCCCAAGTGAGCTAAAATTAAAATTTGGGAAATATATTAATTAAAATTATAAAAAAATTATTTTATATATATTTTCTTTTTCAGAAGGGGTGCATAGACGAAGGCTGTTTTGGGTGAGTAATATACAACACTAACCACATCCTTTCCCTTGACGAGACCCTCACAGACATGACACTCCACACAGATTCACACGATCACCCATCAATCACTCGATAAAATCCTGATCTTTATGTATTTGCTGATAATTGCACCCTCTGCAATGACATCCCTCATCCTTCAGACCGGCACGACGCAGCTTCTTCCCTCTCTTCAGACTTTGGAAAAAACATATTAGATGTTCAAACACTTAGAATATGTCTTTAAATCCTGACAAATTTCACTGTTCCAGTTGCGTCCTGTTTTCCTTGTTTTGTGTCCTGTTTTTGTCCGTTACATCCTGATTGTCAGGTATTGTCAGGTCAGGTTAGATCTGTGACCTGCTACAGGTAACATGTAAACCTGTACTAACCTGTTCCATGGTCGGGTTGTCGGCGACTAAACCGTCTCCCCCACCAGGTTTTCTGGTGAGGAGGGTGTTTGGATATGGACACCCAGCAGGATTAAAAACAAAACCTGTCAAAGGGCGGAGGAGCTCCTTGTGAGCCAACGGCCATCCATATCTAGTGCCCAACTGTGTCTGCGGACATCCTCCTGCAGATGGGTTACTTTTCATTAGGAGGTTGGTGGCAGGATTTGCACTCCGGCCACCGTAAAACCCTTCATTCCGCAAAACGCAAAAACGCCAAAAAAATCTGAAAACCCACTCCGTGGAAGTACCCCCTGTGCAGCTTCCCTTCGCAGGGCAGCTCACCGGATGATGGGATTGGGGCAAAGCCTTCGGGACCCCCAATCTTTGATAGGAGGGAAACCACGGGGTAACATCCCTGGGTCAGATTGCGGGAGAGTGTGTCGGAGTGGGGCTGAGGTGTCGTCCACCAGACGGCGGTCTCCTTGGGTTAACCTGAGGCAGACCCTTCGGGTGGGTGCCTGGAATGTCCTATCCCTAAGAGAGGATGATCACCTGTCTCTGGTATCATCTGAGCTCAAGTGTTTGGATATCGGTATTACAGCACTCTCTCAGGTTCGGAGACCGGATTGCGGTGAGATAATGGTGAGTGGTTACACCTACTATTGGTCTGGTCGCTCTGATGGTTACAATACTCAAGGAGTTGCTGTAGCTGTGTCCAATAAGCTGACCCGAATGATAATTGAGGTAACACCGGTCAACGAGCGTATTATGAGATTAAGGATTCGTCACTCCTTAGGTGTCATTTCCCTGGTCTCTGTTTATGCTCCGACTGAGGCGAGTGATCTCACCGTGAAGGACACATTCTACGCCACGCTCGAGTCTGTGGTTGATCAGTGCCCCAGACGAGATACACTTCTAGTCTTGGGGGATTTCAATGCATCGACTGGAACTGATAGGGATGGTTATGAGACATGTGTTGGTCCCCATGGGTCAGGAACTATGAACCAGAATAGCACCAAGTTCCTTGACTTTGCAAGAAGTCATGGACTTAGGGTGGCCGGTTCATGGTTTCAGCGCCCACAAGCTCATCGCTGGACTTGGTATTCCAACGCTGGCGGTGTGGCAAAGGAGATTGACCATGTCCTCATTGATGGTCGCTAGAGGATGATCCAGAACTGCAGGGTCTACCGAAGTGCTCAGTTCCTCACTACTGACCACCGGCTTGTTGTAGCAACTCTAAAGCTGCACCTTAAATCCTGGAGAATGGTACCATCCCAGCCTCGGTTGGATGTTGGCAAGCTCAAGGATGAGAGAGTAGCTGAGGAGTTTGTGAACAGGCTGAGTGGACATTTGGGGTGTCTGGGTGCTTTGGGGGGTCCTGAAGAGTTGTGGAGTGCCTTCAAGACCACCGTCCTTGATGTTGCCGGTGGATGTCTTGGAACTCACCGCAGGGCAAAGAAGAATTTTGTCTCTCAAGGGACACTGGATACCATTGACCAGAGTCGCAGGGCCAGGCTGAATGGCAGAGCTGAGCTGTTCAGGGAGCTGAGGCGTAAAACTGTACGTGCACTGAGGGTGGACAAGGAGGCCTATGTGCGAGGAAGCTGTGAGGGGGTAGAGCATCACCTGTGGACAGGTGATTCTCGTCCCGCTTACAGGGGAATTCGCGCATTGCGTTCATCCAAGCCCATCCCTCGGAGCACTGCAGTTAGAGCAGAGAGCGGGAGGCTCTTGACAGAGGAGTCTGAAGTGAAGGCCCGCTGGGCCGGTTACTTTGAGCGGTTGCACCAGGCTGATCCAACAGCTGTCGAATTGGACGTCAGGGGTGTTACAATCCCTGTTTCTGACCCTACAATCAACTGTGGTCCACCTTCGCTTGTGGAAACAAGGGCTGCGGTGAACCGGCTGAAACGGGGCAAAGCTCCAGAGATCTGTGGCATCCATGCTGAACTTCTCAAGGCTGGTGGAAATGCTGCACTCGTGTCGTTGCATGCAGTTTTGTGCTCTGCCTGGAACACAGGCATCATCCCAACTGACTGGAAGAGGGGCCTTGTTGTCCCGCTCTGGAAAGGGAAGGGTGATCGCCAAGACTGCAACAACTACCGAGGGGTGACGCTGCTCTCAGTGCTGGGCAAGGTCTTTTCTCGGATAATTCTTGATAGGGTTCGCCACCATCTGCTTGAGCACCAGCGTCCAGAGCAGTCAGGCTTTACACCAAAGAGGTCAACGATTGACCGTATCCTTGCACTTCGTGTCCTCACTGAACGCAGACGAGAGTTTCGGCAGGGGCTGCTTGCAGCCTATGTTGATCTCTGTAAAGCGTTCGATTCAGTGAATCGGGATGCCCTCTGGAGGATTCTTGGTCTTCGTGGGGTGCCACCAAAACTGATCGATCTGATGTCTGAACTCTACTCTGGTACTGAGAGTGCTGTGAAGTGTGGTGGTACCATCTCTGACTTATTTCCAGTTGTTACTGGAGTTCGTCAGGGGTGTGTACTGGCCCCCACACTTTTCAGCACTTGTATGGACTGGATTTTAGGGAGGATGTCGGAAAGATCAAGCTGCGGTGCATCGTTTGGGAATGTCAAGATCTCTGACCTTGATTTCGCAGATGATGCAGTCATCTTTGCGGAGACTTTAGATATCCTTTTGGCGGCCCTTGAGGTGCTGAATGAGGAGTCGGAGCCGCTGGGATTACGGGTTTCTTGGGTCAAAACTAAGATCCAGGCTTTCAATGCCATCTTGCATGCTGCTGTCCTGTCTGTGTCTGTTTGTGGTGAGGATGTTTCAGGTCATGGAGAGATTCACTTTACTTGGCAGTGATATTCATGTCTCTGCTGGCTGCGAGTCACAGGTCAATAGACGTCTGGGTCGGGCCTGGGGAGTCATGGATTCACTGGATCATGGGGTGTGGCGCTGCCGGTACCTGTGCGGGAGGACGAAAGTCTGTGTCTTCAGGTCCTTGGTGCTTCCAGTCTTGCTCTATGGATGCAATACTTGGACTCTGACCAAGGATCTGAGACGGAGACTTAATTCCTTTGGTCCGAGGTCTCTTCGGAGAATCCTTGGCTATCGCTGGTCGGATTTTGTGTCCAACGAGCGGTTGCTGAGAGAGACTCGGATGAGATTTGTTACCTGCATGGTCTGTGAGCGTCAGTTGCGGCTGTATGGACATGTGGCTCGTTTTCCTGACGCTGATCTTGCTCACCAGATTCTCTCAGCGAGGGAGTCTCGTGAGTGGAGGAGGCCAATGGGCCGACCACGTGCCTCCTGGTTGCAGCAGGTTGACCAGCATCTCAAGGAGATGGGGATGGGCGTGGCATCTGCCTGGGGGAAGGCCAGATGGAGGTCCCTGGGGTACCGGCGGAAAGTGGATGCAGCGACGCGCTGTTCTGGCACATGCTCCCATACCTGACCTGACATCCTGATCCGTTCCGTTTACTAGCTTTTCCATGAGCCTTGACTACGTATACGAAAATAAAAAAAATACACAAACCACTTCAAAATCCTGCCAATATAATCCCTTATATCACCAATGATTCTGGGTACCTCTATACTTCCAATTTCAACGTATCTACTGTTTCTGTTGCCACTACCATTCCAAAGAGACAATTGAGTTTGCTGATGCTGAAAAAGGTTGCCAGAGTGATGACAAGAAAGAGGTATGCAGTTCCGGCTCTATGTGAAGCAAATTAAAGGAAGAACAAACAAGTAGTGGTACGAAGTGCACTGTCCCCATGCCAAATAACGAAATAACAAATCCTCCAGCACGCAACATCGCCGGGGTGCCTTTGGCGCCTGG
The DNA here is from genome assembly GCF_056783735.1 of Eptatretus burgeri. Classification (NCBI taxonomy): domain Eukaryota; kingdom Metazoa; phylum Chordata; class Myxini; order Myxiniformes; family Myxinidae; genus Eptatretus; species Eptatretus burgeri. Next base: position 26,174,865 of record NC_140961.1, read on the forward strand.
CGATGCCGCCTTGCAGCACATGGAGCCAGAATTGGGAGGGAGCGGTGTACAACAATTGATTGATTAATTGATTAACGGCAAAATTAAAAGAAATAAGTTATAATCGTAAAATAATTAATTTCTCAATCAATTGCCGAATAGCATACCTAAACCACCACCGTTTCATCTGAATCTGTAACTTTTTGAAAATTAAGTAATTAATCGAAAAATGAATAATTAATTGATTAATTGATTAATCAATAAATCAAAAATCCTTTATAGCCAAATCATTGTTCATTGTCGTGTCCAAATATCAGCTTCCGAGCTCAAAAGGTGCCTGAGATGTTGCCCAGAGAAGAAAGAAAATAAATAAGTAATAAATAAATCGATAATAATTAAGTAATTAATCAATTAATTGACAAATTAAAAAAGATAAAAATACTGTTTGTGCAATAGCACATCTTCACTTTTGTCTCCAAATTTCGGCTTCCTATCTCGAAGGATGGCTGAGATATCGCCTGGACAAACAAACAAACAAACAAACAAACAAACAAGTAACGGTACATACAAAGTATACTTCCCCAATGCCAAATAAATAACAATTCTCCAGCGCGCAACATTGCCAGGGCACCTTTGGCACCCAGCGATACCGCCTTTCAGCACATGGAGTCAGAATTCAGAGGGAGCGGTGTACAATAATTGATTAATTGCAGAATTAAAATAAATAAATAATAACGTAAAATAATTAATTTCTTAATCAAATGCCAAATAGCATACGTAAACCACTTTTTCATCCGAATCTGTAACTTTTTGAAAATTAAGCAATTAATCGAAAAATGAAGAATTAATCGATCAAATGATTAATCAATAAATCAAAAATACACTTTATATCCAAATCACTTGGTCACTGTCATGTCCACATCTCATCTTCAGAGCTCAAAATATGCCTGAGATATTGCCAGGATGGGAAATAAAATTAAGTAATTAAGAAATCGATAATATGTCATTAATCAATAAATAAAAATAACGTTTTTGCCAAAGCACATCTTCACTTTTGTCCCCAAATTTCAGCTTCCGAGCTCAAAGGATGGCTGAGATATCACCAGGACAAGCAAGAAAGAAAATAATTAATCGATTCTTTGATTCATTAATAAATCAAAAATACTCTATATAGTCAAATCACTTGGTCACTGTCAAGTCCAAATATCAGCTTCCTAGCTCAAAAGGTGCTTGTGATATTGTCCCGATGAGAAATAAAATAAATAACTAATTGATAAATCGAAAATAATTAAGTAATTAATCAATTAACTGATTAATAAAAAAGATAAAAATTTTGCCAAATCACATCTTCACTTTTGTCCCCAAATTTCAGCTTCCTAGTTCAAAGGATGGCTGAGATATTGCCCGGACAAACAAACAAATGAAAAATCACTCAGTGACAATACGGTGAAACAGAACGGCACTCGGTAAAGCACATACTGTACCTTCGCCAGGCTGAACAGTTAAAATTCTGTATGCCACTGATAAGTCGGATCTGAATCTGGACCTTAACCAAAATCGAATCGGCTTGTTCTTGTCACATAACCAACTCATCCACAACTTTTTGAGATACAATGATATATATATATATATATATATATATATATATATATAGTTTTTGGCCCTATCTCTCAATGGTGACGAATCAATTTTAAAAATCCTCGTATCCGGGTTCGAATCATCACCAAAATCAAACCAATTAGTCCTCGTCACACACCCAACATGTCCATCAAGTTTCATCCGAATACATCCACAACTGTTTGAGATCTCATGCAATATCGTTTTTAGCCACATCTTTCAATGGTGAAGAATCAGGTTAAAATCAAACAAGAAAAAGAGCAGAGATTGCAGACCCTCACCAGAACTTGTTTTGAGTGGTGTCATTTTTTGTTGGTTTTCAGGTAAATCCAATATGGCTGCCGAACCATGTGACCTATGATGTCATACAGTATGTGTGACTTTTGTTACTCATGGATAGGTGGTCATATGTATAAAGTTTTGCCTTGATCTTTTCAGGCATTTCAGAGATTTTTGAAGGTTTAAAAAAAAAAAAAATATGTGGCTGCTGAATCACCTGACCGATGACATCATAAAAAATTTGTGGACCATTTTATCTTGAGATGACCCTCAAAATTTTTCTACTGATCGGATGTAGTGTTCTACATATGCAATTATAACGTCATGACGAAAAAAGCACCTATGACATCATAAAAATACCACACTCATTCCCATGAGGAGTGCTTGCTATGTACCACTTGTACACCCATGGCTTGGGGAACACTTGTGTGAAGTTTCCCCTTGATTTGTCCAGCCATTCTGGAGATCATTGTAGGTTTTAGGGTAAATCCAATATGGCTGCCAAACCATGTGACCAATGACATCATATGTGTGCACCTTTTGTTCCTCATGGACAAGCGGTCATATGTGTAAAGTTTCGCCTCGATCTGTTCAGCCACTTCAGAGAAGAAGATTTTTGAAGGTTTAAAAAAAAACCCAATATGGCTGCCGATTGACGTGACCGATGACATCATCAATATTTTTTCCTGTGGACCATTTTATCCTTAGATGACCCTCAAAAATTCATACTGATAGGATGTGGCGTTCCACATATGCAATTATGATGTCATAATGAGGGCACCTATGACGTCATAAAAATTACCTTCATTCCCCATGTAGAGTACTTGCTATGTGCCAAGTTTCAATTTTTTTTCCTTGGTGCAGTTTCAGAGATACAGAGGTGCAAAGTTTTTCCATTTTTCCAATATGGCCGCCACACCACGTGACCTATGACGTCATTATCATTGAAACATTCTACATGAGTAGTCGCCCCAATAGTGAAAATTTCGTCTCAATCTGACAAGCGGTTGTTGAGAAAAACACGAAAGTTCTGTGCGGACAAACGACAGACAAACAAACAAACGGACCCAAATGCAACACCCTCTCCTTTGGTGAGGCTAAAGTGGTTTTGGTGAGGCCCAATCTCTCAATGGTGAAGAATCACTTTTGAAATTAAATAATTATCGTGTCCGGATCCGGATTCGGATTTTCACCAAAATTGAGTAGATTCGTCCTCGTCACACACCCAAAGTGTCCACCAAGTTTTGTGTGAATCAATCCATAACTTTTTGAGATATTGTGCTATGTATCGTTATGACATTCTTGAAAAATTCCCATGAACCGCAAATCCACAATGCACAAGCTTCAGGGGTAATGGAGGGAAGTAGGGTTCGGGACTTCATCTTTAAAATTTATCCAAACTGTACCCTCAATTAACATGTTAGCACATTGTTTTTGAGATATTTATCTTCATGAATAAAATAACTATTAAGAACATAAAATAAAGTATTATTTTCCTGCATTATTATTTTATATGTAGCCTGTGACTACTGGTTCCATCATTGCTGGGAGCGTGGCAGGGCCGTTGATGCTACTCATGAGAAAGTTAAGATATTAAGATATATAAGCAGATAATTAAGCTATCCAAACATTATTCTACATCTCTGACAACAAAGGAAATATGTTCACTTTATTCCTTGACCCTCCAAACATATGTGTAGATTCCTCATTTACAAATTACCATGAACCAGAAGTTGAGATATTTACGAAAATTAGAATTTCCATAATAGCGGATCCTAATTAGCATATCAATGCATTTATAATTATTTCCACTACTTTTACTCAAACAGAAAATACAATAGTTATGTTTCCCTTAAACACCAACGGACATCATAAGTCGCAGTTCTGTATTACTAGTAGTAATGCCCGGCGTTGCTCGGGCTAGCAATAAAGCCCAGTGTTGCCCGGGCTTTCTTGCAAATTTCCTGAATAGCTGTTAGCGGTTAGTGGTTAGTGGTTAGCGGTTAGCAGTTAGCGGTTAGGGTTAGCGGTTAGGGTTAGGGGTTAGGGTTAGGGTTAGCTGTTAGGGTTAGGGTTAGCTGTTAGGGTTAGTGTTAGGGTAGCTAACCCTAACACTAACCCAAACCCTAACCCTAACAGCTTGGCGTAGCGGAAGTAAACAGCTCCCGGGGCAAAGTGGAAATTTGCGTCCCCCGTAGGCCTTAAACTTGAGTGGATTTGAATGGAAAATCCCATAAGGGATATCGATTTATGGAATTTTTCGAATATCGGAAGTGTTATGGAAAAAATTTATAGCCAATGACCAAAGTTGGACCAAAAGCCATAATCGTACCGAATTTGAATGGAATCCGTTGGAGTTTGTGAAAATGCATCAAAACGAATTTTGAGGGGCCTTTTAAGGAAGACAATAATATCATTAGTATATGTGCCAAATCTTGTTTCATTTCATGCAGTAACAAAAATCTGATGGTGGAACAAAGAAAGGGGTGTGCCGAAATATTAATATAGATATCAGGTCAGGTAATTAATTCTATTGATTAATCTGATTTCGCATGATTTTCGAACGATTCATTGTGCTTTGTATTTTATGCTAATTAGCCAAATTAAAAAAATTCAATTTTTTTTAATTTATTTTTTGTCAACCTGGCTTGTATCTGGCAACACTAAAGTAATGTTTTTTGACAAAAAAAACTGATGTGTGGTAATTACTATGAAAGAAAATGGAAATTCTTGCATTTTTGTGGGAATTATTGTCTTTAAGTCAAATTTAATTTATATGCAAATGAGATAATTAGCATAACCAAAATATATTTTAATACGTAAATATATAACCTTTAATTTGACACCAATTTTGTGATTTTATGTTTATATTTGACAGAGATATTGACATTTTGCCGATCTTTGTGAGATTCGTCTATTTTTGATTGGTTGCTATTCATCACCCTATCAAACACATTACATTAGTTCTTCATGTTTGTTGTTTGTGTCCTTTATAACGTCCTCAAAAACAGTACGTTTCCTGTTTGGAATGATTTTCAATTTTGTTTGCCTGCCAGGTAGACAGACAGAGTAAAAAGATTAGTTATGCATGTATACTCACTCCTCTCTGTACATGTGTGATCGTGACAAATGCTGAGCCAAGTTACGGTAAAATGGTGGACTTGTCTTCATATTCATGTTCTGATGAGTGTTAAAAACATAACATTCAATTTCAAATGAGCAGTTCCTCGATCATAAACTGACAAGACGGATGGACGGAAATGACCCAATTGCTCAACCCTGTATTTTTCTTCGCTTGCGCGGGTTAACGAGTTCGTCATCAAATGCAACATGTTGTTAGCGAGATGGTGAAAGACCCAACATCGTAGTGACATGCAAAGGTGTGTGCTACATAGAAAAGTGAAAATAACCAAAAACGATTGGTTTCAGAGGAAAACGGGCGAGGTCTCTCTCTATCGAGTGCAGACTGTGGCTGCTGGTTGCATCATTGGTTGGGACGCAGCTATGCCACTGATGCAGTGTCCCCCTTACCAGTACACTGGTACTCATTTTTCCGACCTCGGAAGGATGACAGGCTGAGTCAACCTCCTGGTGTATATTGATTCAGCGGGCAACGGGGCTTGAACTCAGGACCCGAGGATCCCAAGCCGCCACCCTAACCACTAAGCCAACACCAGGCTTGTAACGGGTGAGGTGGAGGGAGAAATGCAAAAAGGCACCTTGGGAAGAGGAGTGTGGAAAGGCCTGAGAGAGAATCAGTGAGGAAGAGCTGGCCTTGGACCCATTAAACCAACAGCAATCAGGAAATAGGAAGGACAACTATGCATGGGCCCAATTGAGTCACTTCAGCAATGGAACAACCACTTCAAAGCCGTGTTGAACATTTGGAGCACCTTTGAATGAATGTGAAATTCAGTCCGCTCACCATTACCCAGTGAGAGATAAATATGTGAGCCACCCACTGAAGAGGAATGTACAGAAGCAATGGAGACCCTGAGAAGAGAGAGCTGTAGGTCAAAACAGAATCCTGCCTATGATGGTGAAGTATTGAGTAATCTGGACGGATTACATCTTGGACTTGTATAAGGAAGTGTGGCATGATGATTGAAAGAGTCCCAGTGGAGTGGAGAGATGCAGTGTTAATACCAATACAAAAGAATGGAGATCTCACATGGTATGATAGCAGGTATGGAATCAGTTTCCTTGATGTGATAGGAAAGTTATTTGCTAAGTTAATCAAAAGAAGGTTATAATAGGTGGTTGAGGAAGTTCTTTCGGACTTCCATTGTGGGTTCTGCAGTGTCCGAGGTTGCATGGATATTATATTTTGTGCAAGATAGTTAGTGAAGGCCAGAGACCAGAATACTATGACATACGTGCTGTTTCTGGACCTGAGGAAAGCATATGACATCGTCCTTCCAATGTACAAAATCTTCATTGTGAAATATTAGTGCACCATGTTTGCCATACTGCATAATTTGAAAACTTGAAACACCTGATCCCTTCAGGAGCATTGGCAATTCGTCTTGGGAGGGAGGGGGGGGTCACCCTGGGTACTACCAACATGGATGCAAAATTTGGCGCAGATCGGGTGAAAATCGTAAGTTGTCTCCCTCCCCCACATCCACCCTCACAAGGGGGGGGGGGAGAGATTTTTTTCCATGTGAGTATGAGCACCAGTTAGGAAGCTTGATTACTGAGTTATCGTTCGCATATTGCAGTGCACTCGAACCACTAATATGAAAGCAAAACTATTACTAATACAGGTCGAGAAATGAAATTGGTTGTATGTATGTTTAATTAAACGGATTCAAGAATACTTGGAGTGTCATTGGGTGAGTGGGGGTAGGATTTGGGTCGGGGATCAAAGCAGAAGCAAGCATACGATTAAGATCAGCATGCTACATGTGCCACCCAGGTGTGGAAAAGACTAGACACATCATTGATAGAGCACTTAGCAAGTAAAGTTGGCTGCAAGACTGTAAAAAATTCTGGGAACATCTGAATACAAACAGGTCATATTACTTGATTGGGATTCAGGTCGATTCAATGTGTTTCTGTGACAAGAGAAACAGCAGACATGGTGTCCAGTAATCCTGCAGGGATAAATGCTGAACAAGTGGTGTGTGTTCAGAGTTGGGGAAGGTTCTATGAATGACTTCATGATTTCAAAAATAGGAATTATTTTAAATCAGCTTCAATTGTGAGTTCCAGCAAGTTTGGCTGCAGGGTCGAGAAAAATAACTCGGACCCCCTTTTTGTGAATCGGGATGACCTTGTGCCACTATTCAATCAGAATTTTCTCAGATGATGGAATTTTATTTTATTGATGCATTTTCTACATCTCCACCATAAATGACAATTATGTATTATGGCGAGGTCAGAAAAGTTGTCCTTCTTCATGAACACAAATCATTCTTAAGCTTTTGGTCGATGGTAAATAAATATCAACTCTCTCCAAGGCAAATTTACATTTTCAGCATCAAACACAAACACTGGGACAAGTTTCAGTGACAAGACTGTGACAAATACCAAAATTAATATGAATTTGGAGAAAAAGAAATGCAACTTTTCACACAAAATGAAAATAAATAAATAAGTAAATAAATACATAAATTAACTTAACAAGAAAATTAAAAATGGAAAAAGCAATACGATCGGACCCCGCTATTTGCAGATTCGCTATTTGCAAACCCTGCGTATTCATGGGTCATAAAGTCCGTCCTGCTTCCACATTCATGCTTAACATATTCAGGGTTTAAAAAATTATTGTTATTTGATTGATATATATTTTTTTTTTTTACACTTCAGGACTGGTCTCCTTTATCCACCTGGGAAATTGGAAATCAGCCAACATCACAGCATTACATAAAAAAGTGCAAAAAACGGATCCCCTTAACTACAGCCCAATTAGCTTCCTTCCAATCATAAGCAGGGTCATGGAATCCTTCAACGCAGTTGAAATAACATGAGCAATACCCCTGGGTGCTCACCTGGTAGCCGCTGTATAAGACAAGCCGGTAGGCGGCGATGGGTCGCCGAGCATGGAAACTATAAGATATAGAGCAAAATAGATGTCATATAGCGGATAGGGAATCACCTTAAGATTATGCATATCAAATCTCATCCAGTTCCATCTACTGATAACTACTCGGTATCCATTTGAATGAAAAGTACCGAAAATGCGGTTTGAAATCGGAAATCCCCAAAGTTTAAGGGGGTGCTGTGGGTGAACAAAGGTCTAAATCGAAAATCCGGCTTGATAATTTGTGCACAATGTATTCCAGACGATTAGTGTGAATTTTCATGACCATCCGACCATAACCCTAGGAGGAGTATCATTTGGCACGAAGGCACCTCCAGCTCTCGTATATTATCGATTTTTTGCACTAATTGACCTTTGACCCCTGACCAAAGCAAAATCGGTCAATATGTCCTGAAGCAAAGTTGTAGTACTCATTGAGTACCATGAACCTGCAAAGTTTCATTCATATCGATGCACTCACCTGGTCGCTAGGGGGCCTTCAATTTTCGCGCATACCCTAATTGTTGGGGGCGCTGCAGGTAAAGTATTCCATATATCACAAAAACCGGAATATATTTGATAGAGCATCACCTGTAGATCATTCGTGTCGAATTTCATAACCCTACATGGGACAATGCTTTCGGAATTGATTTTTTGTGAACGGTACCGATTTTGAAGGTTTTCGGCTGTTGCTAGGGAACCAAAGCGTCCCTAGCAACCATCACAATTTCCAAAGCACATGGTCATAAGATGTACCTACCACCCGAGTTTGGTCAAAATCCGCCCACACTTACTACCAATTATGCTGATGACAAACGAACAAACATCCAAACAAACATCCAAACAAACAGACAGAATTACTGACAATAAGGGTCACCTATTTCGGCGACCCAATAACCAGGGAACCACTGGTAGGCATGGATGACCCACAAAATGTGTAATGGAGAAGAAAGTAAATACCTATGGATTTTTTTTTTAATGATGTGAACAAACTTTGGTATGTCACAGGTGATGAAGGTTGTGGTCAACTTTCAAAATTGTGTGTGTGGTTTCGGAGAAGAAAGCAAATACATATTTGGAGGGGCAACCACCCTCCCCACCCCCCACCCCCTCCCCCCCCCCCCGTTGAACCCCTTCGACCCCAATTTTTTTTTTAATGTCCTGAACAAACATCAGTACATTATGGCTGATGAAGGTTGTGGTGAGGTTTCATCAGAATTGTGTTTGTAGTTTCAGAGAAGAAAGCAAACACATATTTTGGGGGTCAACCACCCCGTAATCCCCCTAGACCCCAACGTTTTTTTAATGCCGTGAACAATCTTTGGTACATAATGCGTGTTGAGGGTTGTTGTAAAGTTTCATCGGAATTGTGTGTGTAGTTTCTGAAAAGAAAGCAAATACCTATTTTGGGGGGAAACCCCCTGTAGACCCCCTTAGACCTTGATATTTTTAATGGTGTGAAAAACTTTAGTGCATCATGGGTGGTGAACATTGTATGTGTAGTTTCAGAGAAGAAGTTGCAAGTATATGTGAACGGATGGACAGATGGACTGACGAACGACGTGCCATTCTATAAGCTCCCTAGAACTACATTCAAGGTGAGCTAAAAATCATTCCTTTTCTCCAACAGCCTCATCTCAGATCATCAATTCATATTCAGACCTGATCATTCTACATTGTAAATGCTGCTTCTACTCTCCCAACAATGGTGGAACCCTCAATATCAGACATGAGATCAGGGCCGTTGCTCTGGACATATCTCGAGCTTTCGATACAGTCTGGCATCCTGCCTTGCTCTCTCAACTGATTGCTAATGGAATCCAAGGCCAACTCCACTCTAGTGTTCCTGACTTCTTCCACTCTCATTGTCAAAGTGTGTCTCTAAACGGAACCCTTTCTTCTCCTCTCCCTATCAAGGCTGGAGTACCCCAAGGCAGTGATCTTGGCCCCATCTCATTCATAATCTTCATCAGTGATCTCACTCTCTGGAAAATCCTCTTTATCTCTTTGCTGTCGACTCCACTCTCTGCCGTGACGTCTCTCATCCTTCTAGCAGACAGGCAACAGCTTCTTCACTCTCCTCAGACCTTGACAAAATCACAAACTGGTCAAACACAACTTTGCTTATGTATTCATATTGTCCACGCTTTGTGTTCTCCCTTTCCTCTCATCGTTGCCTGCATTCCTTGTTTATCCGTCCATCCCTGTCTACTTTCTATTTCCACCCTGCTGTTGGTGTTTTCCCTTCCTCCTGCTGTTCCCTTTATGATGTTGTGTCCTGATTTGTTCAGTGTAATCGCTCTTCCACGAGCCGAGACTATATTTAACAAAAAAAAAAAAAAAACAATGGCTCGACATTCACGGACCCTGATACTTGCGGCATTTTTCAGGAGCTGCATCCCCCACGCACGGGTAGCAGGGTCGGACACTCAAAATAATATTGAAATGGAATTTGAGTGACAAATATGGTCAATGCACATTGATAGCAGGCAAAACAGAAAGAAAAAAAACTCGATAGGTGCTCGGTAGAGCGCGTACCTCGACCAGGCTGATTTGTTTACGTTTTTTATACCACTGATAGGCCGGATCTGGATTCGGACCTGAAGCAAATTCTAATCTGCTTGTTCTTGTCACCTAACCACCCTGTACACAAAGGTTCGTCCAAATCCGTCCATAACTTTTTGAGATATCCTGCTCACAGACAAACAAACATACAGGGATGAAACCATAACCTCTGTCCACCTTCCGTGGCAGAAGTAACCACAAATCATGGTGCAAGATGTCCAGTCAATTGACAATCCTTGGATGCCATTCACAAAAAAAATAATTGACCGTTCGAGTTAACATGCTATGACATGGATAAACAAACATTCACCACTTGGTCCTCAAAAGGTAAACCGAATAAATGAAGATCGAGTAACTACTTTAATCACAAATCATGGATTTCCAACTGCAGAACTGAAATGTTTGCACAAAATCTACATGCCTATAATATCAAAGAAAATTTGTTTCAATCTTGTTTTTCTTTTTGATTGACAAGGAGGAAATTAATTTTTCATGTTTTGCCTCGATCACTTCCTTCTTTCCCCAACGACAAGCCACGCAACGCTTGTAGAGGATGTGGACGCCATCCAAGAAAAAAAGAAAGGCAGTTTATAGGAGTCGCGTTTTTGCCTTTTCTTTTCTCGTACAGCAGTTATCCACAACGAAGATGTTGGATTCATAAAACCTAGAGTTTAAAGAAATAACATTGACCTAAGGCTCATGCAGAAGCTTGTAGTGGGGCAACTTAGCTAAATATAGCATAACAATTGTGCATTTTGTGAGGAAAGCACCAAATTTGGCACACTAGTAGCCTATCATATTATGAACAGATTTGGATATTGGGCCATCTCAAAATTTTTGATGGTAGTAGAAAATGGCTGCCACAGCCAGCAGCGGCTGAATTTGAGATGGCCCAATATCCAAATCTGTTCATAATATGTTAGGCTACTAGTGTGCCAAATTTGGTGCTTTCCTCACAAAATGCACAATTGTTATGCTAACTTGCCCCACTATTGCACATAAGCCAAATGTACACAAAGAAAGGACAGTAGACATTGGTGTAGCTTTACATAACTTACAAGGACAAGAGGAGACAATGAACAAATACACGTATAGTATGTGGTATTTGAACCTGGTTGATCTAGCCTCATGAGGAAAGGATCAAGATTCCTCTTCTTTCGTACGCAGCACAAGGCTGTTGGGTCGCATCATTGGCTGGGGGCATGGCTGTGCCACTGATTCAGTGCCCCTGCTGGTTAGGGCAGTTATTTGTAATTTGTTCAGGGTGCCGGCGACAGCTTGCCAACTCTTCACGAAGGACACCTTGGGATCTTCAATGCCAGCAGATAGGACTCCAGTTTAACGTCCATCCGAGCGACAGCACACACATTAATGAAACACCAGAATGGCAGTTTATAACTGGATCTGAATTCAAACCCAGGCTCGACAGCTTAGAGGTGAGTATGCGTACCTCCAGGCCATCCTGCCAGCCCATGGATTTAGATGGGAACATCTCAATCGATCAAAGTACAACAATATAGGAACGAGAAAATGTAGCATTCTACAAATACATTGGAACAGAAGAAGGCCCTCACGTACAACACTAAAAAATGTGCAAAATAATCATCAAAGAGTACCTATGCAGAATAAGACTAATTCTGAAGTCATCCCTCTTTCCAAGAAACAAAACCAAAGCGAGAAACCAAGTTGAAGTGCCGGAATTACAATGTCGCTGTGCAACTATAAAATGGCTCCAAATTGGACATCAACAATTTAAACACTAAAACAAGGAAACTTCTAACTATTCACAAGATATTCTCCAAAAACCAATGCATACCGAGGTTGTACTTACCGAGACGAGAATAAGGAGGTGGTTTCATGGAGCTTAAGCAAGAATATTGTGTGTAGGACTAACGGCGTATGTGAAAAGCTCAACAGACTATCGGATGACATTTGTGTACGAGCAAGGAAACAACATACCAGAAAAGGGATCCTTAATCCATTTAGCAACAAACTTTCAAAAACAGGTGCAAATGATGGATACTACAGAGGTAAACGAAACAGAAACAAACACAAGCCCAATGATTACAAAGAAGAAAAAAAAGGAAAACTACAAAAAGAAATATCAGTACATATAGTCTAACAAATGGGTGGAAGAGAAAAGAGCAGGAAGATTAAAAAAAAATTAGCTTAACAAGGATGGGGATCGATAAGGAAGGCTCATTGGAATGGCTAAGAAGAGGTCAAATTAGTTTGGATGGAGAATGAGTAATCAACAATGCCAAAGACCAAGGACACTACACTAATGCCTTCAAGAAAATGTTGGGATTGAGCCAATCGGACAAATGCAGGTTTTGTGGGGTAGAAAAAGAAAGTACCAGTCACCTCCTTTTGGGATGTAAAAATTTCATGTCAGGAATCTGTGCCATAATCCACTGGCACATCTGTAAACATTTCAACATCCTGGTTCCAGAACAATCATGGAAACACAAACTAAATCCAATCCAAGAAAATGAACATATAATGCTGACACATGACAAGATGATCCCGTCAAGTGTGGACATTGCAAACAAAGCATTCCGTCCGGACACGGTGCTATGCTCAAACACAAAAAGGAAAAGTCAGCATTGTTGATCGAGGTTTCAGTTCCCAATGACTTTTGACTAAATGCCGCAGAAATCATGAAAATGACCAAATACCAGGATTTGAAAAATGAAGTCAAAAGGATTGGAAATTGAACAAAGCTGAAATTGTACCAGTGATAGTCGGAGCTACAGGAATGATAAAGAAAACTCTTGCTGAGAACTGAAAAATCATACTGGAGAATATCTCCACAAATGAGCTACAAGTGGAGGCTGTCAGAGGTTCAGGGAAGATCCTGAAAAGAGTCCTTGGAACAAGGCTATGAGAACGAAGTTTCACAGTTTGGTTCATGAATCATGATCCGTTACCAAAAAGGAGGTGGAGATTTTGAGTTCTGGGAGGTTCCCGACTCCTGAAACCCACAAATGGCGATAACAACCAAAGGAAGCTCGTCAATTCCAGTTCATTGACTTAACTATTGGGCTGACAAGACACACGCCTCTGAGCTGTCTCTAACTTTGGTTTGAATCCCGACCCAGCTATAAACTGTCATCAGTGTGTGTGACGTCCCACGAATGGATGTTGAATGGGAATCCCAACTGCCAGCATTCGTTGGTGGATGCTGAAGATCTCATGGTGTCCTTCGCCGAGTAGGCGAGCTATCGCCAACAGCATGTCCAAATTCCTGCCCTAACCAGCAGAGGGTACAACCGCACCTTCAGCCAATGATGCCTTGTACTGCATACTCATGAAGAAGACTTAACAATTAACAATCGAGTCCATTCAGTGTTTGAAAAGGACAAACTATAAACTACATCTTCTCCTACCATTGCACGAAAATGTAGCGAGTTTTTCACGAACATTAAGTTCAGGAATTTTAAATTTGAATGTTCGAGTGTAATTAATTTTGTGACATCATGACAAGCTGGATGCCCAGGTAAAGCACACAACATCTTACCTGAAGACTGGTGGAAGCACGATGTGGAAGACATTCACCTCATGAAACCTGTTTTACTTGGATCATGATCACAGATTCCTGGACAAAGCAATAAAATGCCAGTGACCAAAACAAGTCGAAGTGAATGCCAAAAGTAAATTCTGGTCACTGCTTGGGAGACGTTTTTTCCATGCATGGCTCCACTTACATGGCATGAAACTATCTGACAGTAATTTATCCTGTAACGCTACATCTGGTTCATACATGGTTTGGAATGGATGCTGTTGTGAACACCATACATAAGAGCTCTGTAACGCAAGGAGGTTCGAGATTAGAAACCCTTTCTGATAAACCAGACACATCTGCCATCACGTCTGCATCAGTGAGCTTTCTGTGTACTGTAATCCACAACCTGTGATAACAACAGTGCCATCTCCATCACATTTCCAAAATTTCCACCATCCAAAATGTTGCAGAGAATGGATATATATATATATATATATATATATATATATATATATATATATATATATATATATATATATATATATATATATATATATATATTTGTTGTGGTTGACGAAATTCGCAAACCACCATTCAGGTCCCGTAGGTGAGATATCTCTGTAAGTATATGTGTAGTTAGCCCAAACCCGTTGTTTAGAGGGAATAAATGTCATTCATTCGGGCTGCGACCCTTTTAGATAGCCGTTTTTCTTTTACTATCTTTATTTTGGACCAACCGCCATTACTACCACCACAACCACCACCAACCGCATCTCGACAACCACAGCCACCTTCTCCAGAACCGCCTTCACAACATCCACCTTCTCCACAACCGCTTTCACACACCAACCACCAACCGCAACGCCGCTTCACAACAACAGCAACGCCAACAGCCACGACCTTTACCGTCACAACTCGCCCTCACAACCATCGCATCACCGCCATTCCCGCGCCGCTTGTGGGCACCGATACTGGACTCGTACAGGGCGCGCACCAAGCAGCGGGTGCAAAAACACCAGCCTTTCCGAGAAATCGGATCAAGAATGATTCACGCCCACTTCTGTTCCGTCCTATCAGCGAGCGTGGGGCGATTTGGCCCCGCCTCCAGGCGCGTCGGAGTATAATCGCTATATGCAGATTCGCGGATCAAGAATGATTCACGCCCACTTTTCCTCTGTCCAATGGGGAGCGTGGCTCCGCCCCCGAGCCATTCCTGATCCAAAAATCTGCATATGATTTCTCCTGTCGGACTATAAAGCACCGAGCGCGGAGCGAATCGGGGCAGTTGGAGGGAGTTGAGAAGAGGAAAGAGTTGGAGAGTTGTGGCGGTGGCGAAATCAGTCGAGAGAGTGTCTGTCGGGGTCCGGAGAGGCTGGAGAAGCCAAGAATCTTTGTGGAGGTCGGCGCTCGTGTCAGAGTCGGGGAGCTGCGGAGAGGGGAGGCCGGTAACGCGGTCGAGGTCGCAGTGGCGTCACTCATCGCGGGACCCAAGCCAGCCAGATATCCTCATTCCCCCGAGCATCAACAACCCCCCCCCTGTTTCCCCCCGCACTGAGATAGTGTGAGAAGGGGGCCCCGTTCCCACCCCATTCCAGGCAGTGCCAGCGAGGCCCGCGGAGTCGGGGCGCCGCCGCCATTTTGCGGCTCATCACCAGACGGGTTGGCTCGACGCGGTCTCGGCCCCAGGCCCGTCTGCCCCCTTATCGTTGAGGGTGGCCCCTTTTTCTTTTGCTTTGGAGTATATGTGTTGTCGGCGCCGTCTGTGAAGTAAAACTGTATAAGTGTTGCCATGTGCTCGGTAGTCGGTAGTAGATCTGCATTGTGTTTCTCTTTTGTTGCATTTGCTTTTTGTGCAGAATTGTCGTGTTACTTTTACATTTGCTTTTGGTGCATAATTGTATATGTGTGCTTTCCGTTTGCCGCGGAATAAATGTGCTTTATGTTGAACTGTTTTTCCCGTTTCGCTTCGTCTTTTCTTTTATTGAATCTCCATCTTACTTCACGTAAAGGGTTGGTCGTGGGCTAAATACGCCCAATAATTAATCGAACCTTCGAGGTTGACGATAACACCGCTCGGTTATCCCGATAGTACGGAACGGGTCGCTTAAGTGGCCCGTGTCCGAAGTCGACCTGCGGCGAGGTGCGACCGCCCGGTCTACCCTCCGTGTGGGTACTTAGGTAGGTCGAATTTGGCGAACAACCCTATCCCACGCGGGGGGCCGATTGGCACGATCGTGGTGAGGCCGAAAGGCCCACCCGTGACTAGTTCCCGGCGTTAGTCCGAGAGGGTCACGACGGGATTGTCCGTCTGGTGGGCGACGTTCCGCGATTCGAGTTACGTGGCCGCTCGCACGCCGGCGGGCGCGAATCCGCAACAATATATATATATATATATATATATATATATATATATATATATATATATATATATATATATATATATATATATATATATATATATATCAATCAGACACACCTCCTGACTGTTATGGACCTAAAAGACCCTGAAGACACAAAAGACTCTGAAGACCCAAAAGATCCAGAAGACCCAAAGGACCCAAAAGATCCAGAGGACCCCAAGGACCCAAAAGACCCAAAAAACCCAGATGACTCAAAAGTCCCTGAGGACCGAAAAGCCCCCAAGGATCCAAAAGACTCTGAAGACCCATAAGATCCTGTAGAGTGTGGACCCTTTAAGATTCTACGATAAATGGATGAGGTGTGTGTGTGTGTGTGTGTGTGTGTGTGTGTGTGTGTGTGTGTGTGTGTGTGTGTGTGTGTGTGTGTGTGTGTGTGTGTGTGTGTGTGTGTGTGTGTGTGTGCTTGTGCATGTGCATGTGCATGTGTGCGGCATGTTTTTTTTGCAGAGTTCGACTACAGCATTCTCATGTGGAATGTGATACACCAAAATAATGGTTATGACCTCCTGAGTTGATTCGGCTAACTAACTACAAAAATCATCCATTAGAATTCCCACCTTTTAAATGCACGCCATGTTAAGGTATATAAAGCAGCTTAATACATCCTTCCACCACAGCATGCCATTCTAATTACAAAATAAATAACAAAAACGATGATAACATTCTAACAAAGAATATATTAATTAATACTAATAATATTAGCAACAATAATAAGAATTAGCCGGGAGGCGACGATAGTTCGCGGGCATTATTGAACAATGCCACGATAGGTACAATTGAGTTAGTAGAAGCTTTTGAGGAAGCCCTCCCGTAAAAACCTATCCCTTCCATCAAAATTGACCAAATCAAATCGGATTCTTTTGTATGTTGTACTTAGGGACATTACGCACACCTTCTAGGAAATGAAATTGCGAAAAAAAAAATCGAGAAAAAAGTAAAAATAAAAATAAATAAAAAGTTCAAGTGGGCGTGGCTCCACCCACAAGGGGCGTGGGACGCCCCTCATCCAATAAGACACAACTAGACCATGATATCTAACTTGTGTCCAAGTTTCATAAAGACCGCATCAAACGTCACGGAGCTATGCTCTGGAGAGAGTCACAAACAGACAGACAGACAGACAGACAGACAGACACAACGAAAATAGTGGTCACTGCTGGCATCCGCAAACCAAAAATAGTGGTGTCATATGGCAATAATAATAAAGAACATATAATCCCCACACTAGCCCCAAGCACATCTGAGCTTGGTGAAAAGGCAAGCTAATGCTCAAGTAGTACAGCAGGCTGGTATGCAACAAGGCTGTGGAAACCGGTTAAAATTTTAAAAACAAAATTTTAAAAACAATTAAAAAAAATTGCTTAAAAAACCATGACAAGAACCTATTTTTTTTTTGGGGGGGGGTGTCAAATCACCCTCCCCCTCCGTAGACACCCTTATGAGCGCATGTTTTGATGCGGTCAATACATCTTCGTTTGGCATCAGATATGAAGCTTGTGTAGAAGTTTCATCAAAATCATGTGTTTGGTTCAAGTGTTAAGAAGATGAAGTAAAAGTCTTTTGTCACCATTAAACTCCACTTTATGCAATTTTTAGCCCCCAACAAAGAGTCAGGCCATTTGGAGGGTTATATTTTGTGTCATGTCAGTCCACGCACCTTTCCGGAGTAAATACTGAAAATGACGAGATGGATTTCCTTCATATTCTGCACATGTATAAATAATATTTGGACATGAGGAAAATCAAATTATTTTGGGATCGGAAAAATAATGTGACATGATTGTATTTCCGAATCTTGGCCAAAATTTAAAACTTTGAGGGATAGAACAGAACAGCATTGTATATGCATTTGGTAACCATTATTTATCGACACCTTACCATCAATGCCAACAAACAACTTTTAAATTATTATTTATTTATACATACCTTACGATCACTACGAACATATAACTTTGCATTTATGATATACTAGCAAATACAACCTGTCGCTTCGTTAAAGGAGGTGTGAAGGGGAGGTGGGTGGAGAAAGAGAGAGAGAGAGAGAGAGAGAGAGAGAGAGAGAGAGAGAGAGAGAGAGAGAGAGAGAGAGAGAGAGAGAGAGAGAGAGAGAGAGAGAGAGAGAGAGAGAGAGAGAGAGAGAGAGAGAGAGAGAGAGGAGGGGAGGGAGAGAGGATGGACGGAAGGGAGAGGTGGGGAGTGGGTGAAGAAGAGGAATCTAGGAAGGGAAGAAGAGCAAGGAAGGGGGATGGAGGTGGGTCGAGTGGGATTCCTCACAAAGCGATGCTATACACTGTGGCAGAGAGGGGTGAGTGAGAGAGTGAGAGAGTGAGAGAGTGAGAGTGTGAGAGTGTGAGAGAGTGAGAGAGTGAGAGAGTGAGAGAGTGAGAGAGTGAGAGAGTGAGAGAGTGAGAGAGTGAGAGAGTGAGAGTGTGAGAGTGTGAGAGTGTGAGAGTGTGAGAGTGTGAGAGTGTGAGAGTGTGAGAGTGTGAGAGTGTGAGAGTGTGAGAGTGTGAGAGTGTGAGAGTGTGAGAGTGTGAGAGTGTGAGAGTGTGAGAGTGTGAGAGTGTGAGAGTGTGAGAGTGTGAGAGTGTGAGAGTGTGAGAGTGTGAGAGTGTGAGAGTGTGAGAGTGTGAGAGTGTGAGAGTGTGAGAGTGTGAGAGTGTGAGAGTGTGAGAGTGTGAGAGTGTGAGAGTGTGAGTGTGAGAGTGTGAGAGTGTGAGAGTGTGAGAGTGTGAGAGTGTGAGAGTGTGAGAGTGTGAGAGTGTGAGAGTGTGAGAGTGTGAGAGAGTGAGAGTGAGAGTGAGAGTGTGAGAGTGAGAGTGAGAGTGAGAGAGTGAGAGAGTGAGAGAGTGAGAGTGAGAGAGTGAGAGTGAGAGTGAGAGTGAGAGTGAGAGTGAGAGTGAGAGTGAGAGTGAGAGTGAGTGAGTGAGTGTGAGCGAGAGAGAGAGTGAGAGAGTGAGAGAGTGAGAGAGTGAGAGAGTGAGAGAGTGAGAGAGTGAGAGAGTGAGAGAGAGTGAGAGAGTGAGAGAGTGAGAGAGTGAGAGAGTGAGAGAGTGAGAGAGTGAGAGAGTGAGAGAGTGAGAGAGTGAGAGAGTGAGAGAGTGAGAGAGTGAGAGAGTGAGAGAGTGAGAGAGTGAGAGAGTGAGAGAGTGAGAGAGTGAGAGAGTGAGAGAGTGAGAGAGTGAGAGAGTGAGAGAGTGAGAGAGTGAGAGAGTGAGAGAGTGAGAGAGAGTGAGAGAGTGAGAGTGAGAGTGAGAGTGAGAGTGAGAGTGAGAGTGAGAGAGAGAGAGAGAGAGGTGAGTGAGTGAGTGAGTGAGTGGTGAGTGAGTGGTGAGTGAGTGAGTGAGTGAGTGAGTGAGTGAGTGAGAGAGAGAGAGAGAGAGAGAGAGAGAGAGAGAGAGAGAGAGAGAGACACAGCGACAGAGGTGTAGGAGGAGATTGCTGCATTTTATTCGGAGGGGGGAGCGACGAGCGGACAGAGAGAGTGAGTGGGGGGGGAGGGGGAAGAGAGAAAGAGGAGGGGTGGAGGTGGCGTTAGCAAAGAGTGATACGTTATGCTTAATGACCGAACACAAAAAAAAGATTCTCATGTCAGAATGGCTGTACACACAACGACACAACAGAGTTTGTAATGTTAACCACTGGCACATCTGCAAAAGCTTTGATACCCCAGTTCCAGAAAATTTGTGGGAACATTAACCAAAAGAATGGACTGAAAACATGGAAGTGCCGCTCACGTACGACCTAATGATCCCATCGAGCGTGAACATTGAAAACAAAGCGTTGCGACCAGATATCATACTTCGATACAAAAAAGAGAGAAGAAGGCATTGCTAATTGAGGTGTTGATACCGGTGCTTTTGGACGAAACAATGCAGAAATCAAGAAAATGACCAAATACCAAGACCTCCATGATGAAGTGAAAAGATCCTGGAAGCTGAAGAATGCCAAAAAGTACCAGTGATAGTTGGAGCTGTGGGAATGATGACAAAGAACCTCACAGAGATGTTAAAAACCATCCCTGGGAATATTATTACAAACTACATTGTAATAATATTAACAACAGTTGGAAGCTGTCCTGGGCTCAACGATGATCTTGAAGAGAGCCCTCGGCACCAAACTTTGACAACAGAAAACTTCACACTTTGATCCATGAATCATGACCTCTTACCAAAATGAAGGTGGATACTTTGAGTACACCCTGGCAGGACTCCATTCCACATTCAGAAAATTGCAGATGAAGACACCAATCAACGACAACACACACACACACACACACACACACACACACACACACACACACACACACACACACACACACACACACACACACACACACACACACACACACACACACACACACACACACACACACACACACACACACACGAGTTGTGTGTACATTTTTGTTATTTCACCAAAAGGACGATAGACGTTTGAAAGGTTCTTCATGTTAGATTCGAAATAATCCAACAATTCAACTTATTCAGGTTATTTTCCACGCGACTGCACACTCCCATCACCAAAAGCTGGCATAAGCATCATTTTTGGATAAAAGCACCATTACAAGAACCATATACAGACTGTTCCTGAAGAAAAACCCTTTGTATATAGGGGCATGCAGTCCATTACTTTCTATCAACATCCAGGGATGCATGAAGGAAATTGGGCATCAGCAAAGGCCATTCACAAAAGTGGCACCTAAGAGTAATTAGCTGCTTAATTAACTTGATTAATCGCTTTCTGAAGAGTCAGTTCCTAAACTTGAGGTCCATCAGGAGGCTAAATTAGGAACTGCTTTGTTGTTCAGAGGTAACAATGTTTCATGAAGGAAAGACCATTTAAAATGAGCTTAAAACCACTAATAAACACGTGTTATAAATAAAGCACACAATTAATGAGATGGAAACAACATTCTCACCAACCATATCCATGAGAATGGTCTTAAAGAGAAACTAGGGAAAGAAAAATAATGAGGCCTCCTTGTGCTGACACTTTTCATGGGCTGAAAGGGCATCTCAAAAGGTAGTGTACTCACTTTTGAATGAAGTTGAAATTGTGCGAGGGTCTACCTCTAATATGTGTAATCTTTGTCGAGAAACATCGAGGGATCATTAATGTCTACTTGTAGTCATTGCAAGCAAACAGGTCTCGCCGATTCACGAATTGCGGAATTCACCGATTTTGGCCTTTTTCACTGTCGTTTAGCCGGAAAGGAAAAAAGGTGCTGGCCAAATCATTTTTTGAATAAAACTTGACCTTTTTATATTTCATGCCGAAAGGCCAAATTGCTTCTGGTTATTTCTAGCCGGTTTGTGACAGCAGCTTATTTCTCGGTGACCATAGCCAATCAGAGCCATGTGTCACAAGCCCCCCCCCCCCTTTCCCACCTGAATGTGTAAAATCCTCATGCACAAGTGCTATCCCAATGCGCATACATGTGGTTGATGGGTTATGTGTCACAATTGTGGTGTGCAATTCCAAATATGGACTTGGCCTGCAAAATAAGCACGTGGCCGGAAATTTGAAGTGATAGATTTCAAAGTGTTTGATTCGGAAGGGCGCGCTTTGAGAACGTTTCCAGAAATCAACCTGCTGCAACCACAAGGTAAGTGGTCAGCCCGTTGACCTCCTTCACTCACAAGGCACCCATGCTGAGAGAATCTGGAGAGCAGGATTTCCAAAAATTTGAGAACTTTTCGAATTTTGGACTTTTTCAAAGCGATTTGGCCGATTTTTATCATCGATTTGGTGGACAGCCGAAAAAAAACCCTGGCAACCTTGGTACAGGTGCAGCATGGAGTTCAAGCTCTGCCCCTCTCCCCGCTGAGGGAGGCATCCGACGTATGACGCAGATCAGCCAAAGAGCCGTTATTTCTTCTGTCTTTTTATTTTTATTTTTTACATCTATTTGATTAATAATTGATTGTTTCATTGTGACGTTGACCTTTCCATGTGTGAAAATAATGTGATAAAGCAACATTCAGGGAAATTGAACCAAGGGTTTTGAAACATACAAAATAAACAAACAAACTCGCTAGTTTACTGTATATGGGCCATTTCACGAGCCAGTCAATCTAGCCCAAAAGTGGGTGTAACCTAGGACTAATTGGAATAGATATGAAACCACTTATATTTGTTGAGAAAAGGTTTGCTGCATGACATACTAAAAATCTAATAAAATATTTTTGGTGGACCATATTGTAATGATTGAAAATTGTCATCCATGAGCAACTGTCGCACGGGCTAAAATGATGAAATTACCATAACTTTGTGAATAATTAAGCTACATCCACAATCTTGGTGTGTTCACCCATGTTTTTGTACCGAATCTTTCAAATAAACACATGACTGAACAGTTTTAGTGTGTTCCTTATCTTATTCCCAGGGGGTTCCCACCCCAAAATGTCAATTCAGCTCTCCAAAGGTAAACAGGTTTATAATTCTGTAGTTTGATCAAAACCAAATCCTTTATTTCAGCCTCTTTAGTGTCACTGCACATTTGCTGGTGGTGCCAATGATTATTAGGGCTAAAATATGAAAATAGTAATGATTTATTACATAATTTCAATGCTAAATCCTCATATCTCAGAAGCTAAAGAAAGCAGGTTAATACAGCCATTTTCGTATCTGGTTTGTTTCTATAAGACCTGGCTCTCATTATGTTTTGTTTCTTGGTGTTTTCTGAGAGGTCAGGGTTTCAGAATTATTGAGTACTCCCTGCTAATATCTATCAATAGATGGCAGCACCTTTCAACTTGAAGAAACATGCCTTTTCAATTTCACTAAATCAGCATATTTTGCCTATTTTTTAAATAAGAATGAATGAATAAGATGAAAGTTAAGTAAAATTTAACATAAAGAATCTCTTGAAGCAAGAGTTCAGACTAGATGTAATCATTAACTCCAAATAAATTGCATGCAAAACATCCAGCAGACCATGCTGAAAGGTGCATTGTTTTAATTCAGAACAAGGGAGCATTAATTAATCTTAAGTGATTCCTGATGACTGGACTAAAGATAGAATTATCAAGCATTTTATGAATTATCAGAGAAAAGGTCTCAAGTGCATTGAATGCAATTGAACACAGAACTGGGAAACTTTGGTGTATGTATATGAAATGTGTAGACATAGTACGGGACTTCCTACGATCAGAACGCACGGGTGATTGGAAGCTATATCTACAGATTGTCCAAGACATGCTTCCCTACTTTGCTGCCTCAGGGCACAACTTGTATACCAAGTCAGTGTACCTGCACCTTCAGAAAATGACAAAGCCGCAGGACAGTAACCCATTCGTGTATTCAAAGTTTATGGATGGCTTTCACATTGTACGAAGGTCGGATCGCTTTTGGGCAGGGCTGTCACCTGATCTTGTGATAGAACAGGTTCTAATGAGAAGCCTTAAAACAACTGGTGGTTTGACAAGAGGACGGGGCATGACTGAAACACAACGACTGGTATGGTGCCTGTCCAGACCTGTTTGTGCCGAGGTGAACAATGCCATGCAGCAACTAACCTCAGTCACCTATTCAACGAGTGAGCAACACAAGGATTTGTCAAAAGCTCGGCAAATGAGAGATATGGATGATACAAATAAACTAATTTCCATCCTTGCTGAAAGAAATCCATTTGAAGACAGCCCCACATTGCATAATATTGTAACCGGTGTAGCAACCAGGGATGATGTCAATGTGGAACAAGCAGAGCAAGTTGGGCAGAAAATTCTGAATGAAATGGAGGGGTAACATGTTCAGCAATATGTCTTCAGGAGAAAAAAATCAAGTGATCACTCCTGAGTCGAAGTCTACAATCAGAACAAATGGAGAAAAAGTAAGAATTGATCCACAACTGCTCTTTCAGAGACTGGTAATTGCAGGAACACAGGCTGAAAATCTAAAGTATGCCTTTAAATATGAACTATGCTCATTTCTACCTGCTTTGTTTGAGACTAAACATGTGCTATTGAAAGCAAACAAACCATCTCTTGCAAAAGCTATTTGGGCTACCCTACCACAGGGGGAGCAACATTCTGTACCTCTGAACTGCCAGTATGTTCTTGATGGTGGTGCATTACTTCACAGGATCCCATTGCAAATCGGAGAAGCCTTTCAGTCAATTTTGGACAGATACGTGACCTATGTGAGGAAGCATTATAGAGAGGCAGTTGTTGTCTTTGATGGCTACACTAGCGGGCCATCGACCAAAGATGGCACTCATCAGAGACGAATTGGAAAGCGCCAAGGCCGAACAGTTCACTTTCAACCACAGATGACCCTCCAACTCAAAAAAGAAGAATTTCTATCAAATAATGCAAATAAGCAGCGATTTCTTCACTTTTTGAGCAACTCCCAAGAAGCAGCAGGTTGTGAAGTTCATCACGCCAGAGGCGACGCTGACTTGCTTATCGTGCAGACAGCAATACAAGTTGCTGCTCAGCGTGAGGTGATTCTCGTTGGAGATGACACAGATCTTCTGGTACTCCTCTGCTACCATGCAAAGAACTTGGGCCATGATGTCTTCTGGAGACCTGAGCCAAAACAGGGACAGACTGAAAAATTTCTGAACATCAGATGTGTACGTGAGCACCTTGGCGAGACTGTCTGTGAGAATATTCTATTTGTGCATGGTATTCTCGGATGTGACACTACTTCACGAGTGTTTGGTTTTGGGAAGGGTGTGGCTTTAAACTTGCTACAGAACAGTGAATGCTTTCAAGAGCAGGCTGTGGTTTTTAATAATTCTGCATCCAGTAAGAAGGAGATAATTCAGGCAGGACAGAAAGCTATGCTTTGTTTATACAAGACAAAGTCCAATGACAGTCCAGATTTGCTAAGATACCACAGATTCCAAGAACTAGTCACGACGAGCAAAAAGGTGGTGCACCCAAAGGTATTGGCACCAAGTTCAGGAGCAATGAAGTACCACAGTTTCCGTGTCTATCACCAAGTGCAGGAGTGGAAGGGCATGAACTTGCAGGCAGAGGACTGGGGCTGGAAAGTTATTGAAGGGAAGATGCTTCCTCTAATGACAGATTTGGATGTGGCACCCAAAGCACTGTTATAGGTCATAAGATGCAAATGCAAATGCAAGACAGGGTGTGGAAAACGTTGTGGATGCAGAGGACTTGATCTGGAATGCACACCAGCTTGCAGTGAATGCAGAGGCATCTGTGAGAATATGAAAACCGAGAACTCTGATGACAATGCAGAGGATGACACATACAATTTGACGTGAACTGCATTTTGTCATCATCAACTTACAGTGGAAGAGTACCAAATTTGGTAATATTTTTCAGACTAGGGGCGGCATCTCCCCACAATTGATGAACTCTGGTTGTTAATATGATTCCCTATGAGCTCTTTGGTAATTGAAGTGATTATTGAACGAATATGAAACAAATCTAGTCTTGGTAACCCTGTATGGGGCTCCCTTAGCCACAGGCTGCTGTTTCAGTCATTCTTATTCATTAAGACTGTAAAGGGACATTATCAGAGTATCATAAGAAGCAAAGTAAATCCAGCTGTAATCATATTTGCGGTCACTATTCTTTGCAACCTAATTTCGCCAGGTCCCTAATTACCAATTTCTAGGGACCCCCAAAAATGATGTTCCACCAAATATTTTGCATTAGATTTTTTATATGTTATTTACCATGTTTGTCATAAGATATTACCACAGGTTTGATTTCTATTCCAATTTGTCCTCAGTCAGACCCTATTTTGACTGGCATGAATGAGGGTACCAAGTTTGTCTCACAACCAACATTGTTCAAACTCAATATTTTAATATTTTTATTTCTCCAAATCCAACATTGTTAATTACAATACTTAAATCCAAATTTTTGGAGCCTCTGAATGAATATTTCTTATTAAAAATAATACCCCAAGGATGTTAGGAGAGTATTTTTTAAACTACAACAGTCATTAATACAATTCAACTATAAGCACAAAATAACAACACTATCAACCTTCATTGGTTTCCATATGTTCCACAAGTATTATTCCATTTCTGGAATTATGACAAAATTACTAACATCAAAATTTATAGCCAGCAAGTAGTTTCCTTATAACTCGTGGCAGTTTAGGTGTTTCCGGAGAGGACACATTTTTGACGGACACATGTAAGGAAATCAGTGCAGGCCATGCAAATAGAAGGTTATTGGTTACACTCAAACTTTGTAGCATAATATCAGTGCAGGTATATACACACTTGGTAAAACACACAATAAACTTTTAAAAAGACCCTTTATTTATGTATAAAAATTCTTCTACAATATGCATTTCCGGAGAGGACATTTTTTGATGGACGAACGGTGAGACATATTTATTGAGGGTGAAATAAATATTCATAGGCTGAAATGAATAATATGTTGTGGACAAAGTACAGAAGAGGTATTAA
>NC_140961.1:26206656-26216656 GCF_056783735.1 Eptatretus burgeri
ACCACTGCCCAGACAGATTGCTAAGCAACCACGAATGTCGATTGGTACTGCCAATCCTGGCAGGGTTATACTACTCCGCGTGATACCTTACCTGTGGACAGCCATACCAATGGAGTGGGTGGGTCTCGTGTACTCAATGCATACTTGCATTTACTTACCGTATCAGACGCAGCCAAGCAGAGCTGCCAAGTACGCACCGGCTAATAAGAGCCAATTAGCGGGGTAGTACTACCCAGCTAACTACGTTCAGACCATGCTGGACCAATGGAAGAAAAGACAGAACAAGCTAGGTACATTTACAATGTAAATAATTTATTTATAAAGCGAGGGTGAGGAAAGGCATGTGAACAATTATAAAAGGTTTTATTACAGTAATATGTGCAGCAGGGAAAGCAAGGATTTATGGGGTGTGGCAAAAGAAAATACAGTTATATGCAAAAGAGAAGACACAGGGCAGAGCGAACCCAATACTAAACTTCTACAACCTTAATTATGCGAACAAGACGGGCACCCTCAGACACACGCCTGAGGAAAGTGGAAAGCAAAGATGAGAGAAAGTACGAGGTGTGAACGACCTCTTTGTACCTGGCACGGTCGATGAACAAACGCAACCCATTTGCTTATGAGGGGGAGGGTCAGGTCAGGTATGGGAGCATGTGCCAGAACAGCGCGTCGCTGCGTCCACTTTCCGCCGGGACTCCAGGGGCCTCCGTCTGGCCTTCCCCCAGGCAGATGCCAGGCCCATCCCCATCTCCTTGAGATGCTGGTCAACCTGCTGCAACCAGGAGGCACGTGGTCGGCCCATTGGCCTCCTCCACTCACGAGACTCCGTCGCTGAGAGAATCTGGTGAGCAGGATCAGCGTCAGGAAAATGAGCCACATGTCCATACAGCCGCAACTGACACTCACGGACCATGCAGGTAACAAATCTCATCCGAGTCTCTCTCAGCAACCGCTCGTTGGACACAAAATCCGACCAGCGATAGCCAAGGATTCTCCGACGAGACCTCGTACCAAAGGAATTACGTCTCCGTCTCAGATCCTTGGTCAGAGTCCAAGTCTCGCATCCATAGAGCAAGAGTGGAAGCACCAAGGACCTGAAGACTCGGACTTTCATCCTCCCGCACAGGTACCGGCAGTGCCACACCCCATGATCCAGTGAATCCATGACTCCCCAGGCCCGACCCAGACGTCTATTGACCTCTGACTCATAGCCAGCAGAGACATGAATATAACTGCCAAGGTAAGTGAATCTCTCCACGACCTCAACACCTCACCACAAACAGACACAGACAGGACAGCAGCATCCAAGATGTCATTGAAAGCCTGAATCTTAGTTTTGACCCAAGAAACCCGTAATCCCAGTGGCTCCAACTCCTCATTCAGCACCTCGAGGGCCGCCAAAAGAATATCTAAAGTCTCCGCAAAGATGACTGCATCATCTGCAAAATCAAGGTCCGAGATCTTGACATTCCCAAACGATGCACCGCAGCTTGATCTTTTCGACATCCTCCCTAAAATCCAGTCCATACAAGTGCTGAAAAGTGTGGGGGCCAGTACACACCCCTGACGAACTGCAGTAACAACTGGAAATAAGTCAGAGATGGTACCACCACACTTCACAGCACTCTCAGTACCAGAGTAGAGTTCAGACATCAGATCTATCAGTTTTGGTGGCACCCCACGAAGACCAAGAATCCTCCAGAGGGCATCCCGATTCACTGAGTCGAACGCTTTACAGAGATCAACATAGGCTGCAAGCAGCCCCAGCCGAAACTCTCATCTGCGTTCGGTGAGGACACGAAGAGCAAGGATACGGTCAATCGTTGACCTCTTTGGTGTAAAGCCTGACTGCTCTGGATGCTGGTGCTCAAGCAGATGGTGGTGAACCCTATCAAGAATTATTCGAGCAAAGACCTTGCCCGGCACTGAGAGCAGCGTCCCCCCTCAGTAGTTGTTGCAGTCTTGGCGATCACCCTTCACTTTCCAGAGAGGGACAACAAGGCCCCTCTTCCAATCAGTTGGGATGATGCCTGTGCTCCAGGCAGAGCACAAAACTGCATGCAACGACACGAGTGCAGCATTTCCACCAGCCTTGAGAAGTTCGGCATGGATGCCACAGATCCCTGGAACTTTACCCTGTTTCAACCGGTTCACCGCAGCCCGTGTTTCCACAAGCGAAGGTGGACCACAATTGATTGGAGGGTCAGCAACAGGGGTTGTAACACCATTGATGTACAACCGCTCAAAGTAACCGGCCCAGCGGGCCTTCACTTCAGACTCCTCTGTTAAGAGCCTACCACTCTCTGCTCTAACTGCAGTGCTCCAAGGGATGAGCTTGGATGAACGCAATGCGCGAATTCCCCTGTAAGCGGGATGAGAATCACCTGTCCACAGGTGATGCTCTACCCCCTCACAGATTCCTCGCACATAGGCCTCCTTGTCCACCCTAAGTGCACGTAGTTTTACGCCTCAGCTCCCTGAACAACTCAGCTCTGCCATTCAGCCTGGCCCTGCGACTCTGTCAATGGTATCCAGTGTCCCTTGAGAAACAAAATTCTTCTTTGCCCTGCAGTGAGTTCCAAGACATCCACGGGCAACATCAAGGACGGAGGTCTTGAAGGTAATCCATAACTCTTCAGGACCCCCCAAAGCACCCAGACACCCCAAATGTCCACTCAGTCTGTTCGCAAACTCCTCAGCTACTCTCTCATCCTTGAGCTTGCCAACATCCAGCCTTGGCTGGGATGGTACCATTCTCCAGGATTTAAGGTGCAGCTTTAGAGTTGCTGCAACAAGCCGGTGGTCAGTATTGAGGAACTGAGCACTCCAGTAGACCCTGCAGTTCTGGATCATCCTCCAGCGACCGTCAATGAGGACATGGTCGATCTCCTTTGCCACACCGCCAGCGTTGGAATACCAAGTCCAGTGATGAGCTTGTGGGCGCTGAAACCATGAACCAGCCACCCTAAGTCCATGACTTCTTGCAAAGTCAAGGAACTTAGTGCTATTCTGATTCATAATTCCTGACCCATGGGGACCAACACACACCTCATAACCGTCCCTATCAGTTCCAGTCGATGCATTGAAATCCCCCAAGACTAGAAGTGTATCTCGTCTGGGGCACTGATCAACCACAGACTCGAGCGTGGCGTAGAATGTGTCCTTCATGGTGAGGTCACTCGCCTCAGACGGAGCATAAACAGAGACCAGGGAAATGACACCTAAGGAGTGACGAATCCTTAGTCTCATAATACGCTCGTTGACCGGTGTTACCTCAATTATCAATGGGGTCAGCTTATTGGACACAGCTACAGCAACTCCTTGAGTATGGTAACCATCAGAGCGACCAGACCAATAGTAGGTGTAACCACCCACCATGATCTCGCCGCAATCCACTCTCCGAACCCCAGAGAGTGCTGCAATACCGATGTCCAAACGCTTGAGCTCAGATGATAACAGAGACAGGTGATCATTCTCTCTTAGGGATCGGACATTCCAGGCACCCATCCGAAGGGACCGCCTCAGGTTAACCCAAGGAGACTGCCGTCTGGTGGACGACACCTCAGCACCACTCCGACACACTCTCCCGCAATCTGACCCAGGGATGTTACCCCGTGGTTTCCCTCCTTTCATCAAAGATTGGGGGTCCTGAAGGCTTTGCCCCAATCCCGTCATCCGGTGAGCTGCCCTGCGAAGGGAAGCTGCACAGGCGGTACTCCCACGGAGTGGGTTTTCAGATTTTTTTGCGTATGTGTGTTTTGTGGAATGAAGGGTTTTACGGTGGCCGGAGTGCAAATCCTGCCACCAACCTCCAAATAAAAAAGTAACCCAACTGCAGGAGGACGTCCGCAGACACAGTTGGGCACTCGATATGGATGGCCGTTGGCTCACAAGGAGCTCCTCCGCCCTTTGACAGGTTTTGTTTTTAATCCTGCTGGGTGTCCATATCCAAACACCCTCCTCACCAGAAAACCTGGTGGGGGAGACTGTTTAGTCGCCGACAACCCGACCATGGAACAGGTTAGTACAGGTTTACATGGTACCTGTAGCAGATCATAGATCTGACCTGACAAGAATGAGGGGGAGGAGGGAACAAAACGAGGTGTCCATGGTGCATGACTGAGGAGGTGCGATGAGGTTTGTGGTATTTGGCAGACGAGTCAGAGAGTAAGGTGTAAAGATGTAGGTAAAAGGGGAAGGGGGTGGGAGTGTTGGAAATGAAGCAAAGGACACGTGAGGAGAATCGACTTAACGTGAGTGCAGAGACATCTGTTCGTGAAAGTATAAATTAGTGTAAAACTGCACATCGTCCGGTGCCTGGCTCTTGATGAGCTTGGCCCAGCCTCCCCCCCCCCCACCTGCTTCGTTAAGTGCAGCAACCAACTCTGCCATACAAATTGAGCCAGATGAGACAAAAGTGGGATCAGACGAAGAGCCAGATGAAGGGGGCGAGCATGTGGAACTCGGTGCATTTATAATCCTCATTCAAGGGCGGAGCCCTGGAGGCGGAAAAGGCGGGCAGTGGGTGTATCCTCACACCGCTATTGATGTGCGGATGCTCATCCCAGCCTTGGCCCCACCCAGGGGAGGATTCGGCACCGGTAATGCCCTCTTTCTTGCCCAAACCCAAGACAGAGCTCTGAGATTCAACATGGGGTGAGGCACCCGATCACACGCCCCATCCATGTCCTGAAAGGTGGCAGTGGTGAGCTTTGGTGTGGTGGTTGAAATGTTGTGATTGTGGCATTCGTAGTGGTGATTGTAGGCAAGTTTGGGTCATGGGGAATTTTTGGAGGCGTTGTGGTAATTGCAGGAATGTTGCAGCATTGGGGTCTGAGTACGGCGAATGTCTGAGGTGACATGTCGTTGAAGAATGACGTGCATATGCTAATGAGCTGCTTGCATGCAGAAGCAGAGGTCGTGTGTGCAAAATAATGTAAAATAAAATCGATAAAAGAATAAGGAATGGGATACAAGACCTATGTAAAAGCCCTTGCAACGCATTTTGTCCCATACACCCACTAGATATGAGGGAAAGGCTATCTAAAACGGATACTTATGAAATAAGTGTCTCGGGACCGCTATATGACGTGCGTCTTAGCCTTGGGGGAGTGTCGGCTTTGCAGAACCACAATAGTATTATCAAATTAAGTCCAAGAAACAATGTTCACCATTAAAACCAGGTTGTAAATGCAGCTGATAAATAGTCAAGTAAGTTTCATCAAAAACGCCCATCATTGGTGCACATTGAGCATCTTTTTAGGACAATGCCATGTTCACATTGCTTGTAAAATTAAAAAAATATATATATTTAAACACAAAATGCACATATTTACCCAAGGGTACTTTGTAGATATGAAAAGTTCAAATTTTCTGGCTCTTTGTCCTTTCCCTCCCCCCTCCCTCCTTCCTTCAAATGGACTTTTTTTATATTTCAAATTCCATGATCGAAGCATCAAATGCACTCAGAATGAGCCTTCCAAAGCAAACTGCTTGTAAATACAAAATCCTTCTGCCAGTTCTCCACCGCACCGATTTCATGAAATCATCCAACTTCAAGAGGCCTTTAAACTATATCCAGTGTTTATCCGGAACTATGCTACATTCATAGTTGAAACAGTCGCAGGTAACAGCATCGAAGGGACGTGGCCGAGCAAGTTATTGTACTGCATAGATCAAGAGCAGACACTTCACAAGTTTCTGGTTGCCTTGCAGTTATGGCAAGGGGTGTCATCAAATATTCCACACAAGGTGAATAACTACACCCCAAAGGTTGCGCACACAACATTATGCAGGAAAAACACGGAAAGGTGTGTACTTGCAAATGCTTTACCAACTGGTACTTCTATATCATAGCTCCATCACCCTCCACCGCCCCCTCCAAAAAACAAAGAAATAATACATGTAATCACGAAGTTTATGTTTATGCCGCAACACATCAACACCAACTGCTTTCAACATGCATCACTAATGTCTAATTCAAGACATGCTCAGGAACAATAACTATCAATTACTTGTACGAGGAGGGAGGGTGAAGCTTCAGGAACAAGCAAAGCAACACTTGTGATTTGAAATAAGGTAACATTGTACAAAGGATGCTCAGGGTCACTGAACTCTCTACTACCCCACTCCCCCTACCTCCGGAACCATAATCCAAAAACAATTTATGAACATTTTTTTTGTATTCCATTTTATTGTAAGCCCATGAAACTCGGCCATGGGGATTTAAGAAAACAAAATGAAAACAAGTTGATTGAACGATCAAAAAGTTTTTATGAAAATAAACTCAGTGTTGCCACAAAAAATATCCTTATCACCTGGCGGTAATGGTCCTCATCCTAAAGACACTAAAGCTGCCAAGAAAAATCTGGGCTTAGGTTTAATAAAGCCATGAACCGAGTCTTGGCGTCATCTTGGCGCGGCCGCATTGCACCGCACAAGTGGGCAGAAACAAAGGAAATGCGAGTACATCACAATCTCAAGACGCTCTCTTTCACAAGACCTGCTTCCATCTGGAGAAACAGAGTACATTTTAAGCAAGGATGTGCTGCCAGTACTTTGATGTCAGATTGCCAATTTGTGTGCGTAGAATGTTCGGCAGGGGTAGATGCATACGGTTAGATATAAACATCTTCAGCATCCAAGCGCACGCAGGAACGAAGTTCCGGTGGGGAAGGCTCGAGTGAACCATTTCACGCACGCTCTCACCGATTCTGGGCCAGCATTTGAACGCACAATGGTGCCTTGTGCAAAGGTAAAATAAATAAATAAATGATAAAACCACTAAATGGCTGCCTTGCCCTTGTGCCAGTTTTCATTTAGGCCTAAATTACAGCTATTATTCAGGCCGATCTGAGCAACTTCGACCTCACTTTGGCAAGGGGAGAGCAATTCCATGGAAGGCGAGTCAACCTGAACACTTCAATTTGAAGTAATACATCATTTTTACCACCAAAGAACCAACCACTTCTTTGGTTTGTGTTGTGTTTGCTGGTTTCCTCAATATATACATTTCCTGCAGTAAGCAGGTGTGAATTATGTGGAGGCATCAAGTTAACTTTATTCGATAAATACCTCTCATTTCACATCATGCTATCTCCTTCTACCAGCATATATAACAATGCCTAATGATGAACCCATGTTGTGATGAAATGAAAATAGCAACAATTCTAAAATAATCTTTGATATAATAAATGTCATAAAGAGCAATTAATAGTATTGGTAACAATGTTCATAATTTTCTCCGAACTTCACTCCATTTTCTCTTCCCAAATACATACCATTCTTTGTTTATCTGTTTACCCTGTAGGACTTGTGTCGTAAACAAGATCATGATTGAATAGGTATTTGTGATACTTTTGAAAAGTTATCACATTGCTCACCATTTTCCTCTTGGAATTAAAGTTTTAAGCATCGATTCATTTAAAAAAAACGTTTTCAAACAACCCCAGTGCAAACATTTATTTCACTTGATGGGTCACATAGAAATCAGGTTGACTACATTCTGATCAATATAAGATGGAGAGGCATGTGCAATCTGCTAACATCCTGCCAGGCACAGATTGTGGGACAAATCATGATGTCCTTCTCACAAAAATACGAGTCAAATTGATAAAGGTGAAAAAAACCCAAACCCTGACCATGTATGACCATGGAAACGTATGTAAACTAGAACGGTACTCAGTAGCGCGCATACCTCTGTGACGCCATACCTGATCCAGCAGAACATATTGGGCCCAATAAATTTTTGAAGTACCATGCTATACTGTATATAATTTTTGGCCCCATCTCTCAATGGTGAGGAATGACTTCCAAAATAAAAAAAATTATCGTATCAGAATCTGTATTCGGATCTTCACCAAAATTGAATCAATTTGTCATGGTCACACACCCAAAGTGTCCACCAAGTTTCGTCCAAATCCGTCCACACCCTTTTGAGATATCGTGAGGTATATAGTTTTTGGCTCCATCTATCAATGGTGAAGAAGCACTTAAAATTTTTAGTAGCTGGATCTGGATCCAGATCTTCACCAAAATATAAGCAATTTGTCCTCTTCATACACCCAACCTCTCCACCAAATTTCATCAGAGTCAGTCCACAACTTTTTGAGATATCCTGCGCACAGACAAACAAACAAGAAGAAGATGTTATGCTGAGCACGATACTTGCAAAATCCACAAAACAAATATGACCTCAAAAATAATTGGTGGTTGAATTCATTGACCAAATATGCAACTCCTCTTCAAATTTCAAGTCAATTGGATGAAAATTGAGGATTTTAGAAATCTCACCGAAGTTGTTGACCTTTGGCCTATGTTGGGCTTTTGGCTGAGGTAGACCTCAAAATAATTGGTGGTTGAATTCACTAAGCTCATATGAAAATCATTTTCAAATTTCTTGTCATCGGATGAAAATTGAGGATTTTAGAAATTTGACAAATTTGTTGACCTTTTGACCTCAAAAACGATAGGCTTCTTGCTGATGACAAAGTCTTCCATGTGGTGAAGTTGAGTGAAGATCGATTTGTAATTATGACCTGTAGGCGATTGACAGACAGACAGAATAATAAAATCGACTGACCAAGTAACAGACAAGCATGAAAAACACGTCGTGCCGAGCACGAGACTTGCAAAATCTACTCACCTCTCCAAAGGTTGCCATGGATATATCAAATTGTCCATTTCATCAAGGTTAAAATTGACAATGTTAATCAAGGCTCAGGTCAATTGGATGAACATTGATTAATTTTTAGATAGAAATTGATGACTTTAGAAGTTTGACCTTCAGTTGATCTTTGACCTTTTGACCTCAAAAATAGTTGGCTTCCAAATTCAGTGATGCACAATGAAATTGCTGCTTAATTTCCAGGTTAACTGTATGAAAATTGACGATTTTTCAGAAGAAATTTTATGAATTTAGAAGTTTGACCCGTAGTTGACCTTTTGACCACAAATAGTTGGCTTTCCAATTCAGTGATGCAATATGCAAATCCTGCTCAAATTTAAAGTCATTCGGATGAAAAACGATTTTTGAAATTTGACCTCAAAATGACCTTTGACCTCAAAATCAATGGGCTTCTCAGTTGAGACTACCTCGCCAAGTTGGTAAAGTTTCAAGTCGATCGGTTTGGAATTGTGACCTGAAGGCGATTGAAAATCAAATAGACATATGGACAATAACAAAATCGACTGCCCAATATACTTGAAAAAAACTTCGATTTTGCAAGCAATGAAAAAATCACTCATAGTGACACATGGCAAAACGGAAAGGCACTTGGTAGAGCACATACCTCCGCCAGGCTGAACAGTTTAAATTTTGTATCCCACTGATGGGTCGGATCTGAATATGGACCTCAACCAAAATCGAATCGGCTTGTTCTTGTCACCTAACCAACTTATACACCGAGTTTTGTCATAACTCGTCCACAATGTTTTGACATTTAATGTATGCATTGTGTTTGGCCCCATCTCTCAATTGTGAAGAATCAGTTGAAAAATTCTCGGATCAGGATTCAGATCTTCACCAAAATCGAATCAATTGGTGGTTATCACACACCCAACATGTCCACCAAGTTTCATCCAAATCCGTCCGCAGCTTTTTGAGATATCATGCAATGTCGTTTTTAGTCCCATCTTTCAATGGTGAAGAATCAGTTGAAAATTAAATAATTCTCGGATCCAGATCTGGATTCAGATATTCACCAAAATTGAATCAATTCATCCTAGTGGCATTCCCAACCTATCGATCAAGTATTGTGGGAATCCATCCATAACCTTTTGAGATGTTGTGCGATATATCGTTTTTAGCCCTATCTCGGTGGTGAAGAATCACTTGAAAAAAATCTTGGATCTGGACTCGGATCTTCACCAAAATTAAGTGTTGCTGTCCTTGACCAGTCACCTACATACAAAAATAAATATTCAGAATGATTGATTGAAAACCGTGGCCAAAAATCGTGTGACAAACAACACAGACAAATGAAATAAAAATCACTCA
>NC_140961.1:26221656-26331656 GCF_056783735.1 Eptatretus burgeri
AAGTAAAACTGTATAAGTGTTGCCGTGTGTGCGCGTAGTCGGTTTTAACTGCTTTTTTCTTGCATTTGCTTTTTGTGTATGGCTGTATATACGTGCTTTCTGTGTACCGGGAAATAAAATGCTTGCTTGTTGAACTGTGACCATTTCGCTTCGTCTTTTCTCTATTGACCCTCCATCTTGCTTCACGTAAAGGGTTCATAGTGGTTGCAACATCGCGGTAATTAATCTGAACCGTCCAGGTCGACGATAACACCGCTCGGTTATCCCGATAGTACGGAACGGGCCGCCCAAGCGGCTCGTGTCCGGAGTCAACCTGCGGCGAGGTACGATCGCCCGGTTTACCATCCGCGTGGGTACTGAGGTAGGTCGAGTTTGGCGAACAACCCTATCCTACGTGGGTGGCCGATTGCCACGATTGTGGTGAAGTCGAAAGGCCCACCCATGATTAGCTCCCAGCGTTTGTCCGAGAGGGTCACGACAGAATTGTCCGTCCGGTGGGCGACGTGCCGCGATTTGAGTTACGCGGCCGTTCGCACGCCGGCGGGCGCGAATTCGCAACAATATATACATACATATATATATATATATATATATATATATATATATATATATACATACATATATATATATATATATATATATATATATATATATATATACATATACACATACCGGGCATAGTGACGTGCGTCTGTAATCCGGATACACTGAGGCTTGGGTTGGAGGATCGCTTGAGGACGGGAGCTCTGCACTGGGCCGCGCTATGAGAGGGTGTAGGGCAGCCCGGAATCATGGCGAAACCCAATCCTTATCCCTGTGTCGTAAGAGGCGACCGGGGTTGCGTCAGGAAGGGCATCCGGCGTAAAACCTGTGCCAAATCATTATGTGGTTCATAATGGATGATCCGCTGTGGCGACCCCTAACGGGAGCAGCCGCAAGAAGAACAACATGTACGTATACACTGACATATACTGTATATACAAATATATATATATAAATATATATAAATATATATATATATATATATATATATATATACACATACA
Source organism: Eptatretus burgeri (assembly GCF_056783735.1). NCBI lineage: Eukaryota > Metazoa > Chordata > Myxini > Myxiniformes > Myxinidae > Eptatretus > Eptatretus burgeri. The sequence goes on from NC_140961.1 coordinate 26,222,703, forward strand.
TATATATATATATATACATATACATATGTATGCATACATATATATATACATGTGTATATATATGTATATATATATATATATATATATATATATATATATATATATATATATATATATATATATATATATATATATATATATATATATATATATATATATATATATATATATATATATATATATATATACACATATATACATACATATATACGAGGAATGTTCAAAAAATATCCAACCTTAATTTTTCGTGCGTAAACAAATGAAGCTAGGGAGGCGTGATTTGGTGCACGTATGTAGGCGATCCTAATCCGTATGCGTGAATATTTTCCCACCTGCAGAAGCTGTCAGTCGCCAACAGACCGCCGATGAGTGAGGAAGTGTAAGTGAGCACCGTCGGATTTTCGTTTTTGACAAAATGATGGATCACTGTGGTCTCATCGCCAGTGATCACTGTGTTGAAGAAGTTGGGATCGCTGTTCACAGTCTCCAGCATGTCCTGTGCGATGTCCAAACGGAGTTGCTTCTGCTCGATCGTTAGCAGCTTTGGCACGAACTTCGCTGAGATTCTCTTTAAGCCCAAATCCTCAGTCACAATGGAATGAACGGATCCAATGCCGACGCCCGCCTCGTCTGCAAGTTCTCTGATCGTGATTCGACGATCCTGCATCAGCAGGGTCCTCACTTGGTCAATGACGATCTCATTTCGGGATGTTGAGGGCCTACCAGAACGTGCTTCACTTTCCACTGATGTGCGACCATCTTTGAAGCGGTTGTACCACTCTTTTATGTGTGTGCCCCTTGCTTCGTTCCCGAAGGCCTGTTGAATGTTGCGGATCGTTTCCACTTTGGAATCGCCAAGCTTTAGAACAAAACTTTATGCAGTAGCGTTGTTCAAGTTTTTCCGTTATTTTGTCAAAAACGAAAATCCGACGGCGCTCACTTACACTTCCTCACTCATCGGCGGTCTGTTGGCGACTGACAGCTTCTGCAGGTGGGAAAATATTCACGCATACGAATTAGGATCGCCTACATACGTGCACAAAACCACGCCTCCCTAGCTTCGTTTGTTTACGCACGAAAAATTAAGGTTGGATACTTTTTGAACACACCTCATAGATATATATATATATATATATATATATATATATATATATATATATATATATATATATATATATATTGTTGCGGATTCGCGCCCGCCGGCGTGCTGACGGCCACGTAACTCGAATCGCGGCACGTCGCCCACCGGACGGACAATCCAGTCGTGACCCTCTCGGACTAACGCCGGGAACCAGTCACGGGTGGACCTTTCGGTCTCACCGCGATCGAGCCAATCAGCCCCCGCGTGGGATAGGGTTGCTCGCCAAATTCGACCTACCTAAGTACCCACGCGGAGGGTAGACCGGGCGATCGCACCTCGCCGCAGGTCGACTTCGGACACGGGCCACTTAAGCGACCCGTTCCGTACTATCGGGATAACCGAGCGGTGTTATTCGTCGACCTCGACGGTTCGATTAATTATCGGGCGTATTCAGCCCACTACCAACCCTTTACGTGAAGCAAGATGAGGATTCAATGAAAGAAATGACGAAGCGAAGCGGGAAACAGTTCAACACAAAGCACATTTATTCGCGACGAACGGAAAGCACACATATTCAAATCCACCAAAAGCACACAGAAAAGAAAAACACAATGCAATTTACACAAAAAGCAAATGCGATAATGCAGATCTAATACCGATTACACGAGCACACGGCAACACTTATACAATTTTACTTCACAGACGGCGCCGACAACACATACCCAAAACCAAGGAAAGAATACCCTCAAGGATGAGGCGGGCCTGAGGCCGAGACCGGGTCGGGCCTACCCGTCTGGTGATGAGACGCGGAGCGGCGATGGTGCCTCAACTCCGCGGGCCTCGCGGGCAGTGTCTGGTAGGGGGTGGGAAAGGGGCCCCCTTGGTCGCACTATCTCAGCGCGGGGGGAAACAGGAGGGGGGTTGCTGATGCTCAGGGTATAGAGGGTTTTTATTGTCCCGCGACGAGCGTCTCCACCTCGGCCAGGTCGCGCTGTCGGCCTCCCTGGGGTGCAGCTCCCTGCACGACGCGAGCACCCCCTCGTCTGCCCTCGCCGCCTCTCCACAGCTCCGTCCCCTCCGCTCCGACTCCAACGCACACGACGACCAGCTCCTTCTTGCCAACTCCACCGCCCGCGAAGTCTTAACTCTCTGTTCTTCTCGACTCTACTACTCTCTGGACTGACGAACACGGTCGCTTTTATAAGCCTCGTGGCTTCGCCTTCTCATCTTTGACCCTCTCCCTTCGACCTTTCACCTCGCTCACCATTGGCCCGAGAAAAAGTGGGCGTGAATGCTTTTTGATCCATAAATTTGCATATATCGATCGCCCTCCAACGCCCTGGGGGCGGGGCCAATTCGCCCCTCGCTCACCGATTGGACGGCAAAAAGTGGGCGTGTGTCGTTTTTGATCCGTTTTTGAAGCACAAAATCCGTGATTTTGTACACGTTGTTCGGCGCGCGCCCTGCACGAGTCCAACACCGGTACCCACAAGCGGCGCAAGAACGGTGGCGATGCGACGGTTGCGAGGTGTGACGTGAAGGTCGTGGCGGTTGTGGTGAAGCGGCGTTGTGGTTGGTGGTTGATGTTGTGACTGGTGGTGGTAACAATGGCGGTTGGTCCAAATTAAAGATAGTAAAAGAAAAACGGCTATCCTGAAGAGTCGCAGCACGCATTAATGACATGTATTCCCACTAGACAACGGGTTTGGGCCTAACTACACATGTACTTACCGAGATACCTCACCTAAGGGACCTGAATGGTGGTTTGCGAATTTGGTAACCACAACAATATATATACATACACTTATACAGGGTGGCCCAAAAAAATGTACTCACTCTTTAAATTATAATAAATGCGTTGTTTATTGACTTGGAAACAAGATTAATGGTTAAATGTATAAATGGATAAATGCATGTTTACAAATGTTCAAACTGACGACCATCACGTTCCAAAACACAGCCGATAACGCGGACCAATGGATTCAACAGCGTTACCAATCATTTCATTTGAAACTGCATGACATTGCCTTTCAATGTCCTCTTTCAGCTCATCGACTGTTGCTGGTTTTGAGCCGTAAACCTTATCTTTGGGATATCCCCATAAAAAGAAGTCCATTGGAGTGAGGTCTGGGGAACGCGCAGGGAATTCAACGCTACCTCTTCGCCCAATCCATCTGTTCGGAAAAGTTGCTTCGAGATAGGCTCTTACATCATGGTGGTAGTGGGGAGGTGCTCCATCTTGCTGAAAGTAAATGTCTTCATCACCAAATATCTCTTCGACACGTGGACCGACGGATTCCTGCAGCACGTTTAAGTAAACATCCCCAGTGACAGTTCGGTCAAAAAAGAATGGCCCTAGGATGCCCAATGCTGATCTCCCACACCACACAGTAACCCCTGTTAAGTTTAAATGGTGTTCCATAGTAACATGCGGATTTTCACGAGCCCAGTACGTGCAATTGTGTTGGTTAATTGAGCCATTTAACTTGAAGCTGGCCTCATCGCTCCAAACAATTTTGGATGGAAATTGTGCATCTTCTTTGCATTTGCCCAGGTACCATCACAAAATTCATCTCTCCGGTCAGGATCGTCTTCATTTAGAGCGTGGATTAATTTTGGAATGTAACTTTTCCAATTAATTCGCTTCAAAATGCGATGGCCACTTGATTTTGGGATTCCTGTCTCATGAGCCATTTGTCGTATAGATTTCCGTGGGGATCGGTGGAGGGTTTCCAGCAATTGATTTCCTTTGCGGGGGTGGTTGATGACCGTGGTCTTCCTGAACGCACCTTGTGGACGTCATGCACAGTTCCATCTGTTTCAAACTTATCTCGGATGCGAGCGATGGTGCGTCGCGTTGGTGGATCTTTGTGAAAATGTCTTCTAAATTGTCTTTGCACTTCCATAATGTTTTCGTGCTTCCAGTAGCACTTTATGATAATTTTCTTTCTTCAAAACAAAATCGTACTTCTGCCATTATTAGGGTCAATTTGATCTGAAAACAAATGAAAAATTCAATGATTTATGAGGAGCCAAAATGTGAGTACATTTTTTTGGGACACCCTGTATATATATATATATATATATATATATATATATATATATATATATATATATATATATATATATATATATATATATATATATATATATATATATATATATACATACACATACAGATATATACAGGGTCGCCTGAAAGTTACTTTACCGTTGATAAATTTCTCGCACTTCCCTCCGTCCCTTCCCCTCTGCCCTCACCCCCTCACCCGCTATGGTATGCGGAAACACTGACTCAGAAGAATGATGGAGCACATACAGATACAATGACAAATTAATTATTGTAAGTACTGTACAATAAAACCTGTATATTAAAAGAGTTCAGGAACAATGCTTCACTGGGAAGGGGTAAAGTGACTTTCAGGCCACCCTGTATCTATACATATATACATTACATATTGTTGTGGTTACCAAATTCGCAAACCACCATTCAGGTCCCTTAGGTGAGGTATCTCGGCAAGTATATGTGTAGTTAGGCCCAAACCCGTTGTCTAGTGGGAATACATGTCATTTATGCGTGCTGCGACTCTTCAGGATAGCCGTTTTTCTTTTACTATCTTTAATTTGGACCAACCGCCATGATTACCACCACAATCACAACATCAACCACCAACCACAACGCCGCTTCACCACAACCGCCACGACCTTCCCGTCACACCTCGCAACCGTCGCATCGCCACCGTTCTTGCCCCGCTGTGGGTACCGGTGTTGGACTCGTGCAGGGCGCGCGCCGAACAGCGTGTACAAAATCACGGATTTTGTGCTTCAAAAACGGATCAAAAACGACACACGCCCACTTTTTGCCGTCCAATCGGTGAGCGAGGGGCGACTGGCCCGCCCCCAGGGCGATCGATATATGCAAATTTATGGATCAAAAAGCCTTCACGCCCACTTTTTCTCGGGCCAATGGGGAGCGAGGTGAAAGGTCAAAGGGAGGGGGTCAAAGGCGAAGCTACCGGGGGATAAAAGGACCGTGTTCGTCAGTCGGAAGGGAAGAGCAGAGTCGGTCGGAGAGTCAAGAAGAGGAGAGTCGGAGAGTCCAGAGGCGGAGAGTAGGAGAGTCGGAAGCAGAGGGTCAAGACTTCGCGGGCGGTGGAGCTGCTCGTCGTGTGCGTTGGAGTCGGAACGGAGGGGACGAGCTGTGGAAAGGCGGCGACACCAGACGAGGGGGTGCTCGCGTCATGCAGGGAGCTGCACCCGAGGGAGGCCGACAGCGCGACCTGGCCGAGGTGGAGACGCACACCAGGGATAATAAAGATCCTCTATACCCCGAGCATCAGCAACCCCCTCCTGTTTCCCCCCGCGCTGAGATAGTGCGACCAAGGGGGCCCCTTTCCCACCCCCTACCAGACACTGCCCGCGAGGCCCGCGGGGTTGGGGCGCCATCGCCGCTCCGCGTCTCATCACCAGACGGGTAGGCGCGACCCGGTCTCGGCCTCAGGCCCGCCTCATTCTTGGGGGTATTCTTTTCCTTGGTTTTGGGTATGTGTTGTCGGCGCCGTCTGTGAGGTAGAATTGTATAAGTGTTGCCGTGTGCTCGGTAGTCGGTATTAGCTCTGCATTGTGTTTTCGCTTTTACATTTGCTTTTTGTGTAAATTGCATTGTGTCTTTTCTGTGTGCATTTGGTGGAATTGAATATGTGTGCTTCCCGTGTGCCGCGAATAAATGTGCTTTGTGTTGAACTGTTTCCCGCTTCGCTTCGTCATTTCTCCCATTGAATCCTCATCTTGCTTCACGTAAAGGGTTGGTAGTGGGCTGAATACGCCCGATAATTAATCGAACCGTCGAGGTCGACGATAACACCGCTCGGTTATTCTGATAGTACGGAACGGGTCGCTTAAGTGGCCCGTGTCCGAAGTCGACCTGCGGCGAGGTGCGATCGCCCGGTCTACCCTCCGCGTGGGTACTTAGGTAGGTCGAATTTGGCGAGCAACCCTATCCCACGCGGGGGCTGATTGGCTCGATCGCGGTGAGACCGAAAGGTCCACCCGTGACTGGTTCCCGGCGTTAGTCCGAGAGGGTCACGACTGGATTGTCCGTCCGGTGGGCGACGTGCCGCGATTCGAGTTACGTGGCCGTCAGCACGCCGGCGGGCGCGAATCCGCAACAATATATATATATATATATGTACATAAATACATGTAGACACACACACACACACGTTGGAGCGAAGACCCCGGATGTTTGAGGTCCACACTGTGAAGGAAGAGGGAAGGGAGGAGGGTTTGGGTGCAGGGGAGGGGAGGACGAGGGAGTAAGGGGAGGTGGGAAGAGTTGTTGACAGCGTGTGGGGGATTGCAGAAGAGCTAGGGGAAAGGGCTGGATGAGGAGGAGAAGAGGCTCAATGGTGATGGGATGGGTCACAGTGGGGAGTAATTAAAGAGCAGGTCGAGGGAAGCTGAAGAATGGAGCAGTTGGAGGAATGAGTTGGAAGACATAGGGCATGGGAAGGAGGCAGCTTTGTGGATGTGAGTGGGGGCAACTTTGAGAAGGGGGAGTGATGGGGGATATTGGAGGGAGAAAGGTGAGAATTGAGGGGGAAGGTTGAGGAGGGAGTTTTTTTGAGAAAGATGACAGGGAAGCGTGGAAGGGGAAGAGAGTGAAGGTCGAAAGGGAATCTGAGAGAGAGAGAGAGAGAGAGAGAGAGAGAGAGAGAGAGAGAGAGAGAGAGAGAGAGAGAGAGAGAGAGAGAGAGAGAGAGAGAGAGAGAGAGAGAGAGAGAGAGAGAGAGAGAGAGAGAGAGAGAGAGAGAGAGAGAGAGAGAGAGAGAGAGAGAGAGAGAGAGAGAGAGAGAGAGAGAGAGAGAGAGAGAGAAAACAATGAAAGCAGGCATGGCCAATGGGCAGGAGGACAGGGGGAGAGGTTGAGAGAGGGTAAGGATGAGACATGGTCATGATATGGTGAAGAAGGAAGGTGGCAGTGGGAGACAGGCACAAGATTTGAGAGGTTGGGAAGAATGGGAGGTGTGATTAGATGAAAGAAAGAGCATGTTTGAGATGTTGAAGAGTGTACTGATTGAGAGAGTGAGATATCTGTCAAGTTAGAATGGAGCCCACAGATGTTAGAACACTACCCAGTTTGGGACACCAGAGGAGGAGCTGATAGTCGGGCAGAGGTGCAAAGAGAGGGAGTCGGATGAGGGGCAAGATGGGAGGGTTAAGGAGCGGGTATAACAGGTGAGGAGTTAGGAGGAGGTAGATTGAAGGAGGTGGGGTGAATTGGCACTGAAGTTAGGAAAAAGGAGGAGTGATGGAAAATGAACATGCATTGCAAACTGGGTTTTTGAATTTTTTTTTAAGTCAGAGATATGTTTAAGGATGTTACATGAAGGATGCGATAAAGGTGAAGAATTAAACGGTTGTTCTTGGAGTTACAATGTTTCTCCTGCTTCCTTCATGTTCTATCAAGAAACACATGACATCACTATTTGATCGATATCACCGATAAATAAGCCTGGTATTGGCTTAACGATTAAGGTGGCTGACTTAAGAACTGAGGGTCTTGAGTTTGAGTTCGTTTGCACCATTGAAATAACACCAGGTTGGATGATTCAGCATGTCATCCTTTTAAGTTCAGCAAAATGAGTACCAGCTTACTGGTAATTGGGAAACTGCAGCAGCTGCACCCCAGAAATGATTCAACCAGCAACCACAGGCTAAATGCAACAACAACCTATAAATGAACCTATCTATCTATTAACATGATCAGCCATGGTAGGAGGGTCAGTCCTTGAATTTATTGGTCTCACCATCAGCTATGACCTCACCCAGGGCTGACCATTTTGCAAAACTGGTCCACAACACCAGCCACAGACTGGGGGTCCTTGAAAATCAGAATTTCTCAATCTATAAGGCCTTTGTCCATAGCTCAACAGATTCTCCCCTGTGTCTGCGAAATCCAAATCTCTTAACATTAATTGAAACTACTTAAATCCAGGATCACTGCTCACCTCCACTCATTTGCTCCAGTTTTTTGTCACCTGTGGAACCAACTTCCACATTCCCTTCAATCTCATTCTTCCCTCCAGATCTTCAAGACAGCTGCTCACCACCATCTCAGATCATCACCAATCCAAAACCATGATCTTTTCTAACCTCGTTAACCCTACCCAAATCCCTCGCTCCTTCCCAATTTTCTTGCTTTACTTTCATATGCTATTAAATACAACAAGGAATCCAGTTTTTTTAATACTTATTTGTTTTTTATGTTGAAGGATTCAGTCACAGATTAAATAATCCTCGAGGCCAAGCCTTAAATAAAAGAACTGCATCAATAGAAAAGTAAGGAAACTACAATCACTGTTTAATTTGGAGAAAAATTTGAGAATTACAAAGTTTATCAAGTGCAGAGCGAGTTTGATGGAAGGCGTGTGTTGGCAGAGAAGGTTTGAAGGATTGCGTGCAGGTGGACAAGTTCAATGATTCGGTTTTACTTGATCATTTAAAGTTGAAAAGATTCAAACCCCACCCAAAATCCATCCTCCTTCTGAATTTCCAGATTTCCCTTCTTGGAGTTTCCTTCTGTATCCTCTGTGTGCAACTTGTCCACCCCATGCATGCATGTTTTGCGTCCTGTTATTATGTTATATCCTGATCCGTTCAGTGTACTATCTCTTCCAAGAGCCTCGAGCACGTATGCAAAAATAAATAAATAATAATCTCCCCCGATGAAGTAGGAGCACAAGCTCTGCTGAATCTCGCATCACAGGCAGGTCGGTGGCCTCTGTTGTTTTACCACCTCTCCTACAGTCGAGCTGTCTCTGTCTCTGTTTCCCCTGTGACACTTGCCAACATCTTCAGGATGTATGTATTCGTTTAGTAACCCCTCCTGGTTAAACTTTTAAAATCCAGGCTGACTGCTCACATCAACCCTTCTGTTCCTTGCTTTTCTTGTATGTGGAACACCCTTCCAAAGGCTGCTCTGTCTCACTCTTCTCCACAAGGCTGTTGGTAGCAGCCAATACACCACCATCTCATCCATCAGGTAAAGAGCATACTCTCAGAAACTTATTACTTTTGGAAACTTTGTGCTTTTTCCTTTGACCACATATTAACAATGCCAATTATTCATACCCTCTTCAATTTTACATACAGCTCCAATTAAAACATGGAGCCTTGCCACAATTTTTCACATGGAGTATCCAGTTCACTTTGGCAAAAACTATGATTTCAACATATTTGTCACGTGGCATTTCCTGGCAGCTGTTACTGGTTTCACCACTACTACGACTAATATACCTGCACTATTTGGTGCACGTTCCTCTCACATGGATGACAATGAAAAGCATCATGACATTATTGTACTTGATCTGGTGAAGATTATTTCAGTATGATAAAGGAGTGCCATTTCCATATTCACTGTCATCACCATTTTAATAATCACTTCCAATAATTTACTTTGATTGGGTTTGTTTTTTTCTTCTTTTCAAATATTTATTTTAATAAATGTGACTTCTTTTGAAACAACACCACATTGAAACTCTGATCATGGTGGGTATCGTACCACAGCAAACAATTAATGGACAGCTGCTTCTTGAATAAAATTGATTAATATGCATTGCAAGGTTCAAGCTGGACTTAAACATCTGTGAGCAATTTGGCTAATTTAGTGCCAAAATGTTTAGTGAAATCAAAATTACTTTTTGATAAAATTAACAGGGATGGGGTGGGGGAGTGGGGTGGAGTGGCAGGTTTTGGGAGGGGACATAATGTGGGAATATGGCCTTGTCCCTTCAATCTGATTTTCCTCCAAATAAAAGACTGAATGACTCTCCATGTTGCCTTCCTTCTCTCACTCTGCCATATATTGTCCATTTAGTTCTGGAACAACTAGAGTTCATAGGATACCTTACTCTGTGCAGTCTTAAGAAAAAGAATAAAAATAAAAATAAGAAGAATCTCAAAGTTTCCCTGCCCCGAGTGAGAGTGACAAATTTGGTCAGGGTGGTGTACAATTTTGCGAAAGTACTGCGAAACTGATGGTTTTTGGAAATGCAAACAAGGCGATTTGGATTCCATAGGGTGGCCTGAAAGTCCATTAACCCCTCCCAGTAAAGCCTTCGTGAAGCTCCAAAATGTTATCAAAAAGTAGAATTCCATTGAAATAAAATAGTTCCTCGATCATAAACTGACAGACAGACAGAGTGAACCAATTGCTCAACCCGGCTTCACACTACGCACGCGGAGTAAACATTAAAACAACAGAGACAGATGACTTTAGCAAACAGTATGTTTCAATAATTAATCGTTTCCTCCATTTTGTGATGCTTTCTGGTTATTAGGATTCTTCTTACAGTGATTGAATCATAAAAAGCTTTCCTTTGGTCTGTGCTGTTACCCCAGCACGACTTACTAGCAACAGTAGTAGTAGTCGTAGTAGTAGTAGTCGTAGTAGTAGTAGTAGTAGTAGTAGTAGTAGTAGTAGTAGTAGTAGTAGTAGTAGTAGTAGTAGTAGTAGTAGTAGTTCCTCTGCTAAGCCTGGTGTTGGCTTAGTGGTTAGGGTTGTGGGCTTGGGATTTTAGGGTACCGAGTTAGAACCCCGCCAGTCCTGTCGGCCACTGAATTAACACCAGGTGGGGTTGACTCAGCCTGTCATCTGTCTGGGGTCAGCAAAATGTGTACCAGTGAACTGGTAAAAGGGGCACAGCATCAGTGGTGCCCCATACTCGGTAGCAGTGGCGATGCACTGCTGTTCATAGCCAGTTGAAAGCATGAAATCATGCCACCACAATAAGTGGAAGTATATATTAAAATAGTTATTTTACCTCCACCACAGAAGGTGGATGGAGGTCATGTTTCCACCCTACCTTCTGCTGTCTGCTTGTCTGTCTGTGAGCAGGATATCTTTAAAAGTTATGGACAGATTTTTTTTTTTTTTTTTTTTTGTATACCTTGGTCGAGGCTCGTATGAGAGCAAACACACAACTCACAGCAAGGAGGCATGAGACAAGAGGGGCGGGAGTGGAAGGGACAAAACAGTGGGGAACAGACACATTAGGTGAACTGTGGAAGGGAGAGGGATGGGGATGGGACGGGGAACATGGCGAAGAGAAGATGGACATTTCAGGGACTTTCAGGAAGGAAAGTAGGAGAAATGAAGGAAGTGGGCTTGGGTGGATTATCGGGGGTAGAAAAGATCGAGGATTTGGATGGGGGAAGATAAGAGGTGGTGGTGAACAGCTGTTTTGAAAGCCTGGAGGGAAGAATGGGAAAGAATAGAGTGAGGAAGTTTATTCCAAAGGCGGGAAAAAGAGGAATGAAAGAGTGAAGATGAGCAGTGATTCGTGATTTTGGTAGTTTTACCAGAAGGGGGTTGTTGGCGGACCTTGAGCGCCCTGTGGAAATGTGGTGGGGACAAATCGCAGAGAGAGCAGGGGGGCAAGGCTGGAGAGGAGTCGGCAGAAGACAGAAAGACCACCGACCAACCTGCGGTGATTGAGTGAGAGGCCCAAAGACTCAGCTTCATTGCGGGAGATGCCGATGATCTTAAATGCCCTGGTTTCGACAGCGTGAAGCCGAGAAAGGTGGGAGGCAGGAGCACCAGCCCAGAGGGGAGAGCAGTACTCCATCAGGCTACGGACAAAAGCTTTGTAAGTGGTCAGGAGCTCAAGAGGGCCGAGGAAGGACTTAGCACGACGGAGGATTCCCAGTCGGCGACTGGCTTTTGAGGCGAGGTTGGAAATGTGACTTTCCCAGGAAAGGTCATGGCAGATAGTGAGACCTAGAAGCTTGAAAGAAAAGACTTCTTCCAGAGGATTGTTGAGAAAGTGGATGGGGGGTTTTGTAAACGGTCCTTTCGAAGAGACATAGTGAGAGTGTGAGATTTGTCTGGATTGAAAGACATGTTCCACGTGTTGGACCAGTTTGTGATTTTATCCAGATCTGCAGTGAGCGAAGAAGCTGCTGCTTGCCGGTCTGAGGGATGACAGATGGTACGGCAGAGGGTGGAGTCGTCGGCAAAGAGAAATAGAGGATTTTCCAGAGAGTCCGAGAGATCATTGATGAAAACCAGAAAAAGAACAGGGCCCAGAACGCTACCTTGAGGAACTCCAGCCTGCACAGGAAGAGGGGATGAAAGAACTCCATTTAGGGCCACACGTTGACTGCGACAGGAGAGGAAGTCTGCGAGCCATGAGTGGAGATGGCCTTGAATACCATGGGAAGAGAGTTTGGTGAGTAGGGCAGGGTGCCAGACTGTGTCAAAAGCACGTGATATGTCCAGGGATACGGCTCAGATTTCCTGTCTGGCATTGAGGACCTCCATCCATTGATGGGAGAGCAGAAGCAGCATATCCAGGGTAGAGTGACCTGGTCTGAAACCAAATTGATGATTGGAAATCAAGCCATTGGAGAAGAGGAAGGATTTCATGTCTGAAGCGATGATGGATTCCATCACCTTGCTGATGATTGGGAGAAGGCTGATTGGTCTGTAGTTACAGGGATCTGTTTTTGCACCTTTTTTATGCAGGGCAGTGATGTTAGCAGATTTCCAAGCAGATGGCAGATGACTTTGGGCAAATGAGAGGGTGAATAGAACAGAGAGAGGGTGAGCAAGAGCAGAAGAGCAGGCTTTGAGGACACGTGGGCTGATGCCGTCTGGACCGGTTGCAGAATCTGACTCGAGGTTTGAAAGCAAGCTCTCCACCTTGTCAGGAGAAAAGGATACAGAGTCCAGGGACAGTTGGGTGCGACTGGGTAAAGTGGGTAGAGATAGTGATGGGTTTAGGACACAAGATTTAGCTGCAAACACCGAGTTTAGACATTCAGCTTTATCACGTGTGGAATCAGCAGTGCGGCCATTTGAGGTAAGGGAGGGGATGGAGGGGGAACATACACCAGAAACAGATTTGATTAAACGCCACCAGGATTTTGAGGAGGGAGAGAGGTTTGAGAGTTCAGACTTGAGATGAGAAAGATGTTGTTTTCTGGCTCTCCTGAGGGTAGATACACACTTGTTCCGAGCTTTGTGGAAAGAACTGAGATTGCCCTCAGTTGGGTTTGCTTTCCATGAGGCAAAGGCAAGTTGTTTCAGGACAACTGCCTCGCCACAAGCTTCAGTAAACCAAGGGCGGGAGGAAGGGTAGGACAACTGAACACGAGAGGGGATAAATCTGTGCATGAGGGAGAGCAAGTTTCTTTGAAAGAATTCCCAGGATGAGTTGATGTTTGAGAAAGTAGTAATAGGAGACCAGTCTGTAAGTTTGATGGCTGCTCGGAGACCCTGCCAGTCGGCTTGAGTGAAATGCCAGACTCGACGGCGGTGAGGTGGTTCTCTGATAACAGCCAGAGAGATGTCCACTTTGACAAGGACGTGGTCAGAAGAACCAATTGGAGCGAAGGAAGAGCAGCAGATATTGTCAGGGAAATTTGTCAAAATCAGATCCAGAAGAGATGGAGTACCATTGGTTGAGATCCGCGTCGGGAAGTTGACCGATTGAGTCAGTCCTAATGAGATTTGGATGAAACTTGGCGGACAGGTTGTGTGTGTGTGTGTGTGTGTGTGTGTGTGTGTGTGTGTGTGTGTGTGTGTGTGTGTGTGTGGTGTGTGTGTGTGTGTGTGTGTGCACGAGACATGGACGAATTGATTAGAATTTGGTGAAGATTCTGATCTGGATACTATAATTTTGAAATTGATTATTCACAATTGAGAGATCATGCCAAATACGATATATAGCATATGTCAAAAAGTTGTGAATGGGTTATGCCAAAACTCAGTGGAAGATTTGCGGAGGTGACAAGAACAAGCCGGTGAGATTTTGGTTCAGGTCCGGATCCAGATCCAACATTTCAGTGGGATACAAAACGTGAACTGTTCAGTGCAAAGAATGCACGCGCACACAAACGCAAATGCATGCACGTGCACAAAAAAGTATTGTTGTAGTCACTTATTGTCTTCCAGTCACAGTTCCCACACAAAAGCAAAGGAAAGCAAAACTATGAAGATGTCATGAAGCCTGTATCGGTACACTGAAAACGCAATGTTTGCCAAATAAGGCACAACAGCAAAACCTTTCCCAATTTCCATTCCATTTTCTCAATATCCATGGTCACTCTGCCAATGCAAGCAGACCACATGCCGCCTGCCTAGTGCTCTGCTGAGCTCCAAACAAAGCAGCCCTTTTAAAGTACAGTAGTTGAGAGAAACATTCAGCAAGCCAAGTTTGCAAAGGATTTCAATGATCCGCCTTCCCCCCCAAACTCAAACTTCCTCATTTACCAAATTTCCTCTGTAAATCAATATCAAGGCATGCGTCATCATTTCTGGCACTTGCATCAGGATGACACAACATTCACATTGTGAACCCTCAAACTCCATATGCCATCATTAGACAGTACAGCACAATGCATAAATAAAAGAAGGTCTCTGGTTAATAATAAGTGCAGTCCAAGCTCAAGCCTCATGGTGTTCATCTCAAATAATAAACTTTGTGTACCCACCATTAATGGAACATTAAGTGTTAACATAACAGAGATGTAAGCAGGCACATTCACCCAGACAGCAAGCTATAGTTAATTAGCTAGATTTGAGGAAGCAAGTATTGGAAATGCCTGGTGTTGGCTTCGTGGTTAGGGTGGTTGGCTTGGGATCTTCGGGTCCTGAGTTCGACCCCCGTTGGCCACTGAATTAACACCAGGTGGAGTCGATCTGTCACCCATCTGAGGTAGGTGAAATGCAGTGCCGGATTTATGGTGGTGGAGGCACACATGGGTGGTGGAAGCCCTTTATGCCACCAACGATGAAGTAAATCAGTGGTTTTCAACCTTTTTCACCGATGGCTCCCAAACATCTTGTATCTTATTCTGTGGCAACCCTATTCAATTCTCTATTTCTATAGTTTCCTTAAGAACATTGCAGGCTCCAGAAGTTAAGTTATTGAATAAAATATATAATCCAGGAGTGTTTTTGTGGGCTTTTATAGCCACCAATGGATTCTAGATAAATGAAGATTGGCAAAGTGTGCAATTAGCCTGTCGAAAAGATATTGTATTACTGTTACAACTTCCAAGCTACATTTGATTTAATTTCAGTGATGGAACAATAAGTAACGAAACGTGAAGCAATGCTCAATATGTTCCTAGTATCGGAGTCCACCAACACAGAAAGTAAAAGTCGCTCGAACAGGTGAATGTGGACAATATTAGTGAAACAATTTCCAACTAGACTTGTCAAAATCTTCACCAAAATCGAATCATTTCACTCCGGAAAACGAAATATTACCTCAACACTAGTAGATGGGACGGGTGACAGAGGTGGTGGTGGTCACGTGATCTTGTTGTCCTTCACGGTTCGGAGATCTGCAGTCGTGATTTCATTCCTTTTTCACGTGCCATTTTTTTCCGAATGAGGCGTTGATTCCTGAGTGGCTTTTTATGGGGCTGTAATTGAAGATAGTCACGCGGTGACATCAAATATGTTGTCAGAGCATTTTTTTGAAAATGTATAAAGTAATAAGTGATAATGAGTGAGTAGGTACATTTGCCTCTTATGAGGTAGATTATAAATAATTGTCAACCGTGATAGACATGCCATTAGCACTGGATATGATAATATGGTAAGGATACGCATAGGTACATTTGGAACGTAATAAGGCATATCTACTGTATCTCTATACTATAAAGGAGCAAAGTGTGTGTTATCTCCTCCGAGCTGAAGCATCAACAGTCCACGAAACTCAGCTATATTGTACTTGGTATACATCACTCTGGATTGCTATACTTTTTAGCTGGGTACATTTTGGAACAGTGAAGCCCCGTATTATAGATGCACGAATAATATCAAAAAAACTTGCGCTTTTCCTGAGTTAGTTCAGATAGGAGTGTCGTGCATGGACCACTTCATAAATGTGGCTGCAATTGATATCTTGAGTGAGATGGTAGAAAGTTAGCAGACGTATTAAGTCTTACAAAATTCCCCTGTATACAATATTGCAGGTGCTCACAGTGTCTTGCGTAGTAATGCGGAGATTGTTGCTTGATGTGGCAGAAAGTCGCATAAATCCGAAGCGCAGTTGGTTGGCATATGGTGTTCTTTTTCAATTCTGATTGTTTTTTTCTGTTGTCTGCACCGTTGGTTCATGTTCATTCTCTATGGCTTACAAGTAATTTGCAAGTTCTTCATTGTGTGATTGCAGCATTCTCATGTTTTGTGCGAGTTGTAATTCATGCAAGTGGTCATACACACACACACACACACACACACACACACACACACACACACACACACACACACACACACACACACACACACACACACACACACACACACACACACACACACACACACACACACCACCAGTCAAAAGTTTTAGAACACCCCCATTTTTCCAGTTTTTACTGAAATTTAAGCAGTTTAAGTCCAATGAATAACCTGAAATGGTACAAAGCCAAGCAGTAAACTGCCAGAGGTCAAGAAAAAAGGTTAGGTGATCAAAAACTGAAAAATAATGTAAATTTCAGAGTTGTTAACAAAGGCCCCTTTCAGGGAACAAGTAATGGGTTAGCAACTGCAGCTGTTCTGCAGCAATGGCAGTAAATTAAGCCTTGAAAGTTGATGCAAACAATTCCTACAGCTGTCCCAACTTTTGTTGATTCGTTACAAACCCTCTGTCTGTATAAAAGCAGTGTTGGAACAGATTGTGTTACTACACCCTCTGAAGCAATATTTGGACAATATTGCACTGCAGGAAGTAGTCTATTGCTATAATAATGGCGAGAAAATGACAATCAACAAAGGAAGACACACAGACCATTATCTATATATTAATACAACTCTCATCTTGTATGTATGCATGTTCCTGAAATACAGCCAAAACAGTACATGACAGCTCCAAAAATTTAGGGCCACCTTACTGACCATTCGACTGCGGTGTGCAGTATCAAGTTTCGTTCAAATCGGGCAATGGAAAAAAAATGATAAAAAAAATCAATTCCCGATTCAGTAAAGTACTCTTCGGGACAATTTGTTCAATGCAAACAACCTCAGCGGTATAGTTCGCTAGAGCTATCTTTTTATTTTCTTCAAATGATTTATTAAAAAAAGTCTCAAACATTTAGTATAGACAAAGAACGATTTATTTTTAAGCATAAAATAAATGTCACCATTTTGATCTAATACTTCCATGTTCATTAATAAATAAAATTGTGTTTGAAAGATTACACACAATAATTTATTTGACTTTCTTTTCTCTTTTTTTCACATTGACGCGCAATATCAAGTTTCGTTCAAATCGGGCAACGAAAAAAATTATTAAAAAATCAATTCCCGATTCAGTCAACTACTCTTCGGGATTATATGATCAATGCAAACAACCTCAGCGGTAGAGTTCGCTGGAGCTATCTTTTTTTTGTTGTTGATTTTTTTGGAATGTTTTTTTTTTATCAACCAGTGTCACAACGGGTACCCAACGAGTTCATGGGTCGTCTTGTAACCCTTAAAAGTGTAGGTCTTTCCTTTAGAAAAATTGCAAAGGATGCCAAGGTGTCAGTGAGTGCAGTTTCCTACACTATCAAAAGGCACTTGGAAACTCGAGGAAACTGATAGGAAGAGGTCTGGCACACCCAAAGCCACAACACAATCAGAAGACAAGTTTCTGAGAGTCAACAGCTTACGTGATAGGCAGCTCACAGGACAGCAGCTTCAAGCACAGCTTAACACTGGTCAAAGTAAGGAAGTCTTAGTTTCAACTGTGAAGAGAAGACTTTGAGCTGCAGGTTTGAGAGGTCGAGTGGCAGTAAGAAAGCCATTGCTAAGATGGCAATATAAGAAAAAGAGGCTTGCCTGGGCCGTGAAACACCACCAATGGACTACTGAAAACTGGAAGAAGGTCTTATGGACCGAAGAATCAAAATTTGAAATCTTCGGTTTATAACGCAGGTTTATTGTATGCCATCGAGTAGGCGAAAGGATGGTTCCTCAGTGTGTGACACCAACTGTCAAACATGGAGGAGGAAGCGTGATGATCTGGGGCTCTTTTGCTGGATCCAGTCGGCGAATTGCAGAGTGACTGGTACCCTGAACCAAAATGGCGACCACAGCATTTTGCAGCGCCATGCAATACCCTCTGGTCTACACCTAGTTGGTCAGGGGTTCATCCTCCAGCAAGATAACGACCCAAAACATACCTCCAGGCTCTGTCAGAACTACCTTAGAAGAAAAGAAGAAGACGGTCGGCTTCAAATCATGGAATGGCCAGCACAGTCTCCAGACTTAAACCCCATCAAGCTGGTTTGGGATGAACTGGACAGAAGGGTGAAAGCAAAGCAACCTACAAGTGCAACACGTTTGTGGGAACTTCTGCAACAGTGTTGGGAAGAACTTTCCGAACAATATTTTATTTCCATAGTCGAAAGAATGCCACGAGTATGTTCGGCTATTATATCTGCCAGAAGTGGCTACTTTGATGAGTCAAAAATTTAGATTAAATTTCGTTCACCAAAATGATTCCACGATTTCTTTTCTATCTGTAATTGTTTATTTGTTCTATGCTTTAATTGCAGAGTACATTGATACATTAAATTGCTTAAATTTCAGTAAAAACTGGAAAAATGGGAGTATTATAAAACTCCAGACTGGAAGTGTATATGTACATATACATATATATATATATATATATATATATATATATATATATATATATATATGTATATATGTGTGTGTATGTATATACTGTACTAGATGACCCGTGAAGCCGTTTGGTTCCCATTGTGGCAGGGGTTGATGAAAAAATCATTTCAAGAAAAAAAAAAAGATAGCTCCAGCCAACGATACCGCTGCGGTTGTTTGCAATGATCAAATACTCCCGAAGAGTACTTGGCGGAATCGTGAATTGGTTATTTAATATTTTTTTCCGTTGCCCGATTTGAACGAAACTAGATATTACGCGTCAATGTGAAAAAAAAACGGAGAAAAGAAAGTCGAAGAAATTATTGTGCGTAATCTTCTCAACACAATTTTATTTATAAATGAACACAGAAGTATTAGATCAAAATGGCGGTTTATTTTATGCTTAAAAATAAATTGTTCTTTGTCTATACTAAATGTTTGAGATTTTTTAATATGGAATAGGAAAAGCCGAGAAGCGAACGTAGAATTCTTCTTACATTTGATGCTGCAATTTCTGGTTACTTCGGCCTGGATTCGGGATCAGTGATCAAATAATGTAAATCACGATAAAAAATTAATTTTTGATGATGCGGGAGATATCTTTATTAAAATTAGGTAGACTTAAAACTGCTGGAGTATTTAATCTCTAGTTTTGTTGTTAATTTTTTAGTCATAAAGGTGTGATTGGGTATACTACAGATCAAATTAATTATTTGTGCATTTCTATAACCGTGATAACACTACTGCATATTACCTCAAAATAACCTTCACAACAACTACACCGCCGAGAACAGGATCTCATCTGAAAAAAAAATATTACCTCAACATTACCTTCAAAATAACTACACCGTCGAGAACAGGATCTCATCTGAAAAAAATATATTACCTCAACATTGCCTTCACAACAACTACACCACCTAGAACAGGATCTCATCTAAAAATATATATATATATATATATTACCTCAACATTACCTTCACAACAACAATTACACCGTCGAGAACAGGATCTCATCTGAAAAAAATATATTACCTCAACATTACCTTCACAACAACAACTACACTGCCAAGAACAGGATCTCATCTGAAAAAAAATAAAATTCCTCAAAAATTACCTTCACAACAACAACAACTACACCGCCTAGAACAGGATCTCATCTGAAAAAATATATTACCCCAACATTACCTTCACAACAACAACTACACCGCCTAGAACAGGATCCCATCTGAAAAAAAAAATTCCTCAACATTACCTTCACAACGACAACTACACCGCCGAGAACAGGATGTCATCTAAAAAAATTAATATTACCCCAACATTACCTTCACAACGACAACTACACCGTCTAGAACAGGATCTCATTTAAAAAAAATATATTACCTCAACATTATACCTCAACATTACCTTCACAACTACAATGCCGAGAACAGGATCTCATCTGAAAAAAAAAATTCCTCAACATTACCTTCACAACAACAACTACACCGCCTAGAGCAGGATCTCATCTGAAAAAAAAGTAATCCTCAACATTACCTTCACAACGACAACTACACTGCCGAGAACAGGACCTCATCTGAAAAAAAAAATTCCTCAACATTACCTTCACAACAACAACTACACCGCCGAGAACAGGATCTCATCTAAAAAAAATAAATATTACCTCAACATTATACCTCAACATTACCTTCACAACAACAACGACACCGCCGAGAACAGGATCTCATCTAAAAAAAATAAATATTACCTCAACATTACCTTCACAATAACTACACCGCCTAGAACAGGATCTCATCTCAAAAATAAATACTAGAAGCGAACATAGAATTCTTCTTACATTCGCTTCTGACTTTACCTGTAACTTGTTCACAACTGTATACGCAATTTCCGGTTACTTCGGCCTGAATTCGGGATCAGCGATCAAATAATGTAAATCACAATTAAAATTTTTTTAATGATGCGGGAGATATCTTAATTAAAATCAGTGGAGGAAATATACACAATGTCTGATATTTGGGTCTTTCATGTCTCCGACGATGCCTCTATCTCCCAGCATGCATCATTCTCCATGCCCAAAACCGGAAGCAAAAAAAAACCCGGAAGCAAAAAAAAAAAACCCGGAAGCAAAAAAAAAAACCGGAAGAAAAAAAAAACCGGAAGAAAAAAAAAACGGATGCAAAAGGGTCATAGCCAATGACACGGATTCCAAATTGCCAGGGTATTGTATTGTCGTTGTTGTTGTTTCCTATTCTGTCATGTACACACGTTAATTATGAAGCTCACTACGTTCGCTATTAAATCATTTCAAGAAAAAAAAAAGATAGCTCCAGCCAACTATACCGCTGAGGTTGTTTGCATTGATCAAATTCTCCCGAAGAGTAGTGAACTGAATAGGGAATTGATTTTTAAATAATTTTTTCGTTGTCTCATTTGAACGAAACTTGATGGTGGTGAGCTATCTTTTGAAGGAGTAGTATGTTTAAGTGTTAGTCTAGCATTGTTAGCATTAGCTCTGTTATAGTATAGATTCTCTGACACCTTCAACTTCTTTGCTGGCGATTCTTCATCCGTGTGGAATGATTCGGTTGGCAAAGATTTTACCAAAGAATAACAGTGTGAGGTAGGTACATAAAAGGGACTTTCCATCATGAGATGGTGTCGATCTCTCACCCGCCCCCTCTTCCATAGATCTGCCCTTCACCCCAACCGCTGGCAAAATTTTTTTCAATGTCTCACCACCCCCTCCAATCAAAATCTCCTGATCCCCACATCATTCATGTGCTCAGACTGCTGCCATGGATATTGTCAGCGTGGTTCCTTGCCTGTGCTCCAGTGTATGAGCGACTGTACCTATGTAGGTCACCACTGATAAAGGCCCTGTCACACCTTGACGTTTTAGCCAGCGTATGGCAACGTATCAAAATTGATCTAAAACGCTGGCGTACGCTGAACTATTGATGTTTTTTTAAGTTTTGGGAGTATAATAACGTGTTGGACGTATGCATAATGTATTAGTAACGTACACAGAACATTTTAATCAGATATAGATAACTTATACCAACGAATGCTGAGCGTGTTGTCGGCGTTCACAACCTATGCCCAACGATAGTCTAACTTATGCATAGCGCGTGGCAGCGTATCGCCGATGATCACGTGGCGTAGGCTATTCATAGGCTGCGGCTCGACGATTGAAATCATAACTGCACTAGACATCGAGGTGTGAAGCCGCTGTAACAACTTGACGTTTTAGCCAGCGTATGACGACATATGAAAAATTTGCCGAACCAAGCTGGCACACGTCGAATACGTTATGGGTAAGTTTTGTATACGTTAATAGCACGCTGGCATACGTCGTAGTATGCTGGCATACATCGTAGTACGCTGGCATACGTCGAAAAATTTTCAGCATGTTGAAAATTTCTCAACGTATGACACACGTTCCGCATACGCTGGCATAAGTTGTAGGCACGCTACGCGATCGTTGACACACGTTACTAATACGTTACTCATAAGTCGAAACACGTCAATGTAATGGTTAGCGTCAGTGTTCCAGACTCCCTGGTTTTTTTTTTTTCTTTGGTATGACGGTGATGTTGACACTTCGATTTCTAGTGCGGTCATGATTTAAATCGTTGAGCGGCAGCCTATTAATTATATTATATCATAACCACACCAGAAATCGAAGTGTTAACATCACCGTCATACCGAAGAAAAACAAAACAAAACAGGGAGTCTGGAACACTGACGATCGCGTAACCTGCCTACAACACGTTACTCATAGGTTAGAAATAAGTTTCGGGTACGCTAAACATTACCTCAACGTGTTTCGACTGATGAGTAACTTACAAGTAACGTGTGTCGACGTGTGTTAACGATCGCGTAACGTGCCTTCAACTTATGGCCAGCATTATGCAGAACGTGTGAGTCATACGCTGGCATACGTCAAAAAATTTCAAGCATGGAAAATTTGTCTAACACCTCGGCGTAATACGACGTATGCCAGCGTACAAAGACGTATGCCAGCGTACTACGACGTATGCCAGCGTGCTCTCAACGTATACAAACTTACCCATAACGTATTCGACATGTGCCGGCGTTTTAGCCCAATTTTGCATACGTCAGGCATACGTTGGCTAAATCGTCAAGGTGTGACAGGGCCTTAAGAGAGGGAGTAGTGCGCTGATGAGGACAACGTTGGAGTCTCGGCAAGAGATGTGTGGTCATAGGCACAGGCAACAGGTGAACGTGCTCAGCCATAATGGGCCTCTTCTATAGCGAAGCTGGAACAATTTAGACAAAACATTATGTTTAGTGGGTTCACTGAATAGGAAACCCACGCAAACAGAAGAGGGTTAAACATTATCTTCCCTTAAGAAAAAGGCAAGCGGAGACTGGAGACTGTACCGGCGCAAAGTGCGGAAACCACCTGCCATCACTGGTCTGTTTTGTGGTAGGCACGTGATAGCACTCTGGACCAATCATGTTCGGTGATGTACCTCAGGCTATAGAGCTAATACTCGGCGGCCTTGCCTTCACTTTTTAACTCCCCCTAACTTTTTCTCATTCGCTCTTGATAACGAGCTCGAAAATATAGCGATCCAGCGTCCATATAGCTGAGTTTCATAGACCGTTGACGCTTCGTCTAGCGAGGAGGAAATAAAAAAAAAAACACTTAGCTCCATTATAGTAAACAAGGACAAATGTGTCCAAGAGCCGTGTCCTAAAGGCAATAACAACAACAACTTCCGATATTTCGTCACGTGCCTTGATGGAGCCAATAGCGAGACCCGTCATGGAGGCTCCTGTTCATGACGAGAAAATCGTGTATTTACGAAATTACAACGCATTAAATGGAATAATGTTTAAATAGTAACGTGATCTTTTCGAAACTTTAAAGCAAATGTCCGAATATATTTAAAAGTTGATGATAGACGCTCTCAAAAGGCACCGTCTATGTGAGGATGTGAAGAAGAAGAACAAGAAGAACAAGAAGAAGAACAAGAAGAAGAACAAGAAGAAGAACAAGAAGAAGAACAAGAAGAAGAACAAGAAGAAGAACAAGAAGAAGAACAAGAAGAAGAACAAGAAGAAGAAGAAGAACAAGAACAAGAACAAGACCGAACTATCTATGAGCAACGTTCGCAACGTGACGCGGCTAAAAAAAAAAACCTGCACTCACTGATCTGTTGTGTAGAAGGCACGTGATAGCACTGGACCAATCATGTTCCTTGACATACCTCAGGCTACATCGCTAATACTCGGTGACCTCGGCATCACTGATAGTATAAATTACCTTCACAGTAACAGTAACAACAACAATACGATCACTTCTGAGAAATAAGTTGCTTGAGGCATGAGGCCCATACGTGCTGCGGCCTTCTCAAGACCCGTGACCGCCAACAGCTGCAACATTTTGAGATATATTTTGATAATCCTTGTTTTTAGACTGAAGGGAAAACTGAAATGGAAGGCATAACGCTTCCGAAGATGGCGTGGACCGACATGGATTAATTCTGGATGAGCCCTTGGGTGCTGGTCCAGTGGAGGCCCCTGGGCACGTGTTGGATGGTGGAGGCCTCAGGACATGTGCCCCGTTTGCCCTTGGGTAAATCTGGCCCTGGTGAAATGAGAACCATTGTACTGGTTGAGGGGCACTGCATCATTGGCACAGCTGTGCTTCCAAGAAATGATAGCTCGCCAGCAGCCAAGCCGCCATATGCAAGAACAGAACAGTCCAATAAAATATCCTTCAAGTGGATTGAAAGGTCATCTATGACCTTCACATTGTAGTTTTGCTTGCACAAAGCTCAAGATAAAAACACAACAACAACAACAACAACACCCTTTTTGCAGCAAATAAGTTCCACAGTCATGATCTTGTACAAGCTTGTACAAGATGTCTGTCTTCATTTGTTCAAATATTTATTCTTCCCCTCCACTTGTTCATGCTTTTCCCATTCAGTTCCTATGAGCAATCCAACTCAGTGAGTCATGCCGACATGATGTCGTAACCAACACAATGCTCGCCAACAAGTCTGTTGGTGGAAGTACTGAGCTTTGCATGATCTCAACCAGGAGTGCCCAAAGTAACATCTGCCTCCAGCTCTCCGATATTTATTTGTGGAAACATGGATCGCCATTTTGCCTTCTCTTGCTTTGGGTACAGGGATGTTCCAGGATGTTTCGTGGAATCAAAGCATTCAAGTGGTATTGAAGTTGTATACATTGAAGAGGAGTATTGAATTTTCTGAAGCATGATGGATTGCAACTTCATGAGAGATAAATCATGATGGAGTTTACATTTCAATTGAGAAACCCAAACTAAAAGGAAAAAGTTACCTGTTAATATAGAATGTTCTGACTGATTCTGAAAGAAGAATGTTTTGCTCAATTTTATTTTTTCAGACGTTAGTCTCAAACGGGATTGGCAGGATGGCTTTGAGGTACCCACACTCGAGCATCTAAGCTGTCCAGCCTGGGTTCGAATCCTGACCCTCCGATACACTGTCATCCCGGTGCTTCATTAATGTGTGTGCTGTCCCTTGTATGGACGTTAAATGGATCTACAGGCTGCCAGGATTAGTTTGTGGATGTTAAAGATCCCACGGTGTCCTTTGGGGAGAAAGGAGAGGAGAGAGAGAGAGGAGAGAGGACTTTGAGAAAATTAGGAGTACCGCATTTTAAAAAATAGTTTACAAAATGAAATTTTTGAAACACAGAGACTTGCAAAGGGGACAGGATCAACTTGGCCATGAATTAAATTTTGTTCCATTTGGAGTGTATACAGGGCAATCAATTTCCCATATGTGCAAAATATTCAGTGTTCATGTGAGATGAGCATGTGTTTATATAGACAAACTGTATGTGGTCAGGAATGTCCCGATGCCTCAAGCAATAAATCTGCTAAGATCGCCAATTGCATCGCAATGTGGAACTCCCATTTTAAGCGGGGGATAGCACAGTTCCAATTTTGCATTTAGTCGATCACCGCATGCAGAAAATTGCAAAATATGAAACCTTGTTCGAATAATATAATTGTTTGTAAATGCCGTTTCCTATTTTCTATGGGATGCAAATACTGGTGTAAGTTTTCAGGAAAATAATTTGCACGGGCAATACTCAGCCACGAATCACTCAGTCATTCGGGGTGAAGCCCCACACTGGTTAGGTTTCAGAGGCGCTCAAGTGACAAATTGCTGTTGCAGCACGGCTTCAAACCTCATGTACATGACAAAACATTTAATGATAATTGTTTAATAACAAAAGAGAAAGTGTGTATGTATGTGTGTGTCAGTGTGTCTCCTCCATAACTTCAAAACCATGAAAGCTCGTGGCCCAAAACTCTCATGCATACTAAGGAACTCCAATGGAGTTCATGAATGAAAACCGTGTGTTTGGGTGAATTTAAACACCCCTGTTAAAGATAATTAATGGGGCGCTCATCATCAAAAACCAAAAAAGCCTTACCAAGATGGCGGGGCACCATCTTGGTCAGCTTGCTGTCACCTTGCCGGGGTCTAAAACTGCCATTTTGTTTCGGACATTTTTTGGGGGCAGGGCATATTTTCTATATTGAAATCGATAATTTTATTTTGACACGAGATCACATTGTTTCACCTTTTTGTGTGATCTGCTTTCATTACATATACTGTATATACAGTACCTATAAAACAAAACAAAATGAAAAGAACATCCAACGTCAAATCAAACCTCGTGTTCGGAACTCCTCAATGTTGGTTCTCGCTGTGAATCGAAGGCATACACTGACATTTTGTGATCTCTGTGGCTTGATGGATTTTTGAATTGAAATTAGGAAATTTTCAACTTCATTTCCAGTTTTAAAGAATTCCATTTAAAGGTAAACCTTTGTGGTTGTCATACTGGTGTATAATACTTTGTGGCTTACCTTTTTGTTGCTTCACCATCCATGCAGTTTCGTACGGAATCACAACGGTTTCTGTATGATGAGCGTTCAAAATTATTTCTCCATGTTCCTCACTCATATTATCCAATGCCTGATCTTCATACTTACAAATCCCTCTGCTAAACACAAAAAATGCATTCTATTCTCCTTTGTAACAACTGGTGGATGGATCAAAGTACAAAGTTCAGGCCCCACCCACCTGTGGGCCCCACAGCGTCATGTGATGCCTCGGTCACAATAGTCTACTCACAAGCATTCATACGGTACGTTACCTGATACTACAGTGTGTGTGTGTATGCATGTATGTATATGTATATATATATATATATATATATATATATATATATATATATATATATATATATATATATATATATATATATATATATATATATATATATATATATATATATATATATATATATATATATATATATATATATATATTGTTAGCCTGGTGTTGGCGCAGTGGTGAGGGCAGCGGCTTGGGATCCAAAAGGTCCTGAGTTCAAGCCCCGTTGGACCACAGAATTAATACACCAGGGGGTTGACTCAGCCTGTCATCCTTCAGTGGTCGGCAAAGTGAGTACCAGTGTACTGGGCCGGTGTATACCCCGGTTAAGACAAGTGTACCATATCCCTGTGTCGTAAGAGGCGACCAGGGTTGCGTCAGAAAGGGCATCCGGCGTAAAACATGTGCCAAATCACTATGCGGATCATACGGATGATCCGCTGTGGCGACCCCGAACGGGAGCAGCCAAAAGAAGAAGATATATATATATATATGTACATGTATGTATGTATATATATATATATATGTACATGTATGTATGTATGTATGTATGTATGTATGTATATATATATATATATGTACATGTATGTATGTATGTATGTATGTATGTATGTATATATATATATATATATATATATAGTTATGGCCACGGGTACCGAGGCACCAGTTTGTTACTCAGGGGTTTTAATCCCTGTTTGTCCTTGGAAGAGTTGGAACTGGGGCCACCGCTCACAATTAACTTTGTGGTACGGTGGGTTGCATTAGAACCACGAACGCCACCAGTCTTCCACGAGTTCCAGTGTCCACCGTCTAATTATGCCATTTAACTAGAGGTCACGTGGTCACCTGAATGGGGAGCGCGCCCTCAGCAAAGCACCAATCTTATCTTGATTAGGGCGGCCAAGCGTTTAACCGCTGGTGCGTGCGGACAATTATTGGTCAAGTCGTGGGGTAATTACCTCCCAGTCTATCTAGGTTTGGACAATGCTGGATCAATGGAAGGAAAGTACAAGCACGGACAGGCTGGAATGTTAACAAGCAATTTATTAATCAGAAAATAAAAAGAACTTTTTCTTTCCGTGAGGTAAAAATAAATAAATTCCAAATCAATCAAAATGATCGCAAGCAAATAAATAATTAATCAGGCAAAAATCAATCAGAATGATAGGAAAGAGACAGAGAGCAGATGCTTATCGGGGATTGACTTACTGAACAACTAAACACAGACAAGGGTACCCAGCAGATCATTCAGGGGGCGGAGAAGAATCATCTCGCTCACCAAAGAGAAGTCGTCCATCAAACAAAAACGTCCTGAAATGTGTGAGCATGCCTTGTCCGTTGCCAGCACCCAGCCTTGCCGTGCACCCACTCGCTCACAGGCTTGAACACCAGTCGACGTCACCCCCAAGAAACAGGTACGCCAAGGGCGAGACCGTCTGACTGGAACGATGAACTGCCTGCCAAACTGACCCGTTGTCGACTGATCCGTGCTTCACTCGTTGTTGACCAGTGTTGGGCACAAAAGCGATAATCCGATAACAGATAACTATCGGTTAACTTTTTTTTAATCTGACTATTATCGGAAGTTAACTTCCATTTATCGTAATCGGACCAGTTAACTTCCGATAACTCGATTTTTTAGTCCCATAATGTCTTAATTTTTTGTCCGATAACATTTTTATACTTTTTTTTTCACCATCAGGTGACGTCACCATCAGAACGATGATATCCGCCGCCGCCATGATTTAGGAAATCGAACAACACGAGTCAACTTTCCGCGAGATTAAACTTGCACAAGGGGCGGAGCCTGTGCTCACACAGTTTTATGCGCATGCGCACGGCACTCCTCGATGGCGATGCGAGCCGACGCCAAAAAATGCCGAGGCGCTGTATAAGTACTACGAGCATGGAAGAGCCGTCGGTTTATTGGCGGGAATACCAATCTTTACATTATCACAAAAAAAACGGTTCGTGTTTGTTGGAAATACATTAAAATTGAAGAATTAAAAATAAAATAAAATTTTTTTTTTTTTTTACTAACAGCATATAGTGTCATAGACTCCAACAAGGACAAATTAATGTGTCCAAGAGCCGCGTCCTAAAGGTTTTGTCTTCACCAGAAGAAGAACAAGAAGAAGAAAAAAATAAAAACAACAACAACAACTTCCGATATTTCGTCACGTACCTTGATTGAGCCAATAGCGAGACCCGTCATGGACGATCGTCGTTCATGATGAGAAAATAGTGTATTTACGAAATTACAGCACATTAAATGGAATAATCTTGAAATGGTAACGTGAACTTTTCGAAACTTTAAAACAAATGTCCGAATATATTTAAAGGTTGATGATAGACGCTCTCAAAAGGCACCCTCAATGCGAGGATGTGTACAGGTGTTTAGTATTTAAGGAGATCTGGATCCTGCATATAAAAGAGTTGAGTCCTAAAGAAGAAGAAGAAGAAGAAGAAGAAGAAGAAGAAGAAGAAGAAGAAGAAGAAGAAGAAGAAGAAGAAGAAGAAGAAGAAGAAGAAGAAGAAGAAGAAGAAGAAGAAGAAGAAGAAGAAGAAGAAGAAGAAGAAGAAGAAGAAGAAGAAGAAGAAGAAGAAGAAGAAGAAGAAGAAGAAGAAGAAGAAGAAGAAGAAGAAGAAGAAGAAGAAGAAGAAGAAGAAGAAGAAGAAGAAGAAGAAGAAGAAGAAGAAGAAGAAGAAGAAGAAGAAGAAGAAGAAGAAGAAGAAGAAGAAGAAGAAGAAGAAGAAGAAGAAGAAGAAGAAGAAGAAGAAGAAGAAGAAGAAGAAGAAGAAGAAGAAGAAGATAGTAGCAGCAGCAGCATTCTTGGGTTTAGCATAAATAAGCCTTTTCATGGGTTTTGAAGCTTTTTCCTTGTTTTTTTTGGCTGCTTTCTCCAGAGCACCCTTTTTCTGGACATTTCCATCTGTCTGACTGTCTGTGAAACTTTGGTCAAGCCGAGGGGCTAAACCATTCAACCGATTCCAATGAAATTTGGTAGGTAGGACCAATATTTCTGGGAATCGTGTGCTTTCGAATATGGGACCCCGGGCCCTAGCAACGGCATAGCAGCGGCCCTTAAAAGTGGTCAAAAAATCGAAAAAATAAATAAATCGAAAAATCGAAGCTTGGAGTTCTCTGCGCAATCTATGTCACTCCCTTCATGCCAATTTGCAGCCCAAACAAAAAATATTTGCAGGAGGAGATAGGTTTTGGGCAAGTCCATGGCGAACATTTCATAAACGGTTAATTGCGAATATCTCGAAGAGAAAGAGTCTGATTTTGATGAAATTTGGGTGAAATGTGTACAATGTGGCTAGCATGTACACAAAAAATGAATGGTTGCTATACACACCTCCATTGCTTAGCAACAGCTAAAATACTTTATCGTACATCGTACACTTATTGTGTACTGTACAATAAAATCAATACCTCCGAAACTGGACCTCCGAGGGACCTGTTTTTTTTGTGCCCAAGGAGAATGTCTTACAGCATCATATAAAAAAAATAAAATCTTTAGCGAATAGATAAATAGAATTACCAGGGCTGCCATTTGTTAGAGTCTCTTTGGAAACATGCCTGAAATTTCACAAGGCTGGTTTCTGGGCACAAACTGTTAGCCAGTTTAGCAAACTGTTAGAAATGTCTAAATTCGTCATTTTTCATCCGATTGACTTGAAAGTTAAATAGAATTTGCATATTGCATCACTAAATTTGGAAACCAACTCTTTGAGGTCAACTCCAGGTCAAACTTCGAAATGGAAAAAAAATAATAGAAAAAATCATCAATTTTCATCCAATTGACTTGACATTTAAACAACAATTGCACAGTCCATCTCTGAATTGGGGAAACATATTTTTGAGGCCAAAATGTTAAAGGTCAATTACGGGTCAAACTTCTAAAATCAATTTTGATCTGAAAAATAATCAATTTTCATCAGATTGACCTAAACTTTGATTAAGATGTCAATTTTAATATTGATGAAATGGACAATTTGGTGTATCCATGGGAACATTTGGACAGGAGGGTGGATTTTGCAAGTATCAGGTTCGGCTTCGATATCCGTCGGCAAACAAAGCTACCATGCTTCCCCATTGTCCCGGTTCACTCACTTGCATTCTATTGGTTCACGAGTCAGTAAGTGACCACTCTATTCGTTATGGGTGTGGCTGTCTGTCTGTCTGTCCCGAGCATAGCTCCGTGGGTTTTGATCCGATCCTGATAAAATTTGGGTGGGAGGTTTATATCATGATTTGGTTGTGTTTTCCTGAGAATGGGCATGCTGCGCCCATTATGGGCGGAGGCACGCCCCAAAAACATGTGTTTTTAGGGGGTAGCCGATTTTAAGTTACATCTTCTCCGAGGGGTTTGTCGAATCTGGCAGGGTTTTCAGTATTTGGTTAGCCCAATGGCACCTGCATCGCCTCACGGTTCTCGATTTTTCATTTTCGTCCCAAGGTCAAGGTCACAAGGTCACGAACTTAGAAAATTGTGAATTTTGACATAAAAATCATACGACCGCCCAAACTTTGAGAGCAATGATGACAATATTTTTTATGCATAATCTTGAGGTCATTCCCCACCTAAAGTCTTGAAACCATTTTGCTCGATCTCGAACACCTTGCCTGTGAAGACACGGGCAAGGTGTTCGAGATAGAGCAAAATGGATCCAACAGCATGTGTTTTTAGGGGGTAGCCGATTTCAAGTTACATCTTCTCCGAGGGGGTTTGTCGAATCTAGCAGGGGTTTCGTATTTGTTTAGCCCAATGGCACCTGCATAGCCCCACGGAGCCCCCTTCAAGTTTGTTTTTTTGCTGATTTCATCAAAGTATGGATAATCCGAGGAGTGCAAAATGCCATATCGCCAATATGACGTTATATTGTTCCTGTAATGTTCCAAAGAAAGTTTTGCACCAAAGGTCATAATCCTTGACCTTGGAAGTTCACAAAGGTCAAATTTTCAAAGTTGTGGGAATCGAACCGGGTTTTCGACCTTCTTCGACGAACTAACTCCAATAAGCTATAGCATGTATCCTGTTTCCTTATTTTAATGTAAACATTGTTTTGTGACCGCTAAAGGTTATGCAAAGGTCAAATTTTGAAAGTTGTTGAACGAAACCGGGTTTTATACATTTTGCATCGAATAACCTGTCACTCGCACCACATCATGTTGATCATTTTTATAACTTGGTCAAACATTATCACATTGTCTCATCCTTGACTTCTGAAACAATCTACATCGTCAAATACCGCTCGTGAACCATCGTCGTCTTCAGACTTGTTTTCATTTACTGTTATTTATTTATTTACATTTTTCATTTATGGATGTTGTCTGACGATTCTGTGATTTTTTTTTTCCGGTGAACTGGCTTTGATGTCCATCAGGATGCAAAATTTCAGCCTTCGAAGGCACCAATCCTTGACATCATTTAATATCAGTCAGTCATTGGTTTGAAAGATGTGTGTGTATGTATGTATATATATATATATATATATATATATATATATATATATATATATATATATATATATATATATATATATATATATATATATAGGATTGGGGAAGTTGGCATGACAAATTTTTAAAGACGAATAAGGCACTTCCAACGAAAACTAAAAATCGAGATCGACTCTACTAATTTGAGCAAAAAATTCAACAACAGACCTGGTCTCAGACAATGTTTTTTTTTTTTACATGGGCAAGGTGTTCGTCTGGCCAAAAACAGGCCATATATATGTATATATATATATATATATATATATATACATACACATACATACACATACATACATACATATATATATATATATATATATATATATACATACATGTATATACATGCACCTTCCATGCAATTCTAGTCGAAGAAGCTGCATAAAGCAACCAAGAAGGCCTATGCAAGGTAAGCCCTTTGCTGTTTAAAACTCTTCCCAGAGTTCCTCCACAGTTATAAAGACATTCACAAATAGTACACACATGAGAATCCCAATGCCTCTTTGGCTGGAAGAGCATGGGAGGTGTCAGTTTATTTATATAATCCTAGCCACCTGGGTTTAGTTGATTAGGTGAGAGCTAATTGGCTATTCCCTCTATTCACAGTTGGTCAAAAATTATCATATTGTCTCATCCTTGACTTCTGAAACAATCCACATCGTCAAATACATGTCTAAAAAATTTTTTTTGCTTCAGTCACAGAATGATTTTGATAAATAATTATCAATGAAGAATCCTTGGAAGAGACAGCACAGTGCAACACAATGGGCAAGGATACTTTAAAAGGTGGAGATGAAATGGTGAAGTCACAACACCAGAGGGAAGCAGAACAGCAAGGCAACTTCATCAGATGGTTTGGCAGCAAACCACTAAACCACCTCCATCGGTCTTGGATGAAAGCTTTTGACAGTGGAATATGTCATGATATGCTTGTTTGCCAAAACGCATCACATTCTTCATTGAGTGCTTACAAACCACTATTGCACTCTCACTCAACATGTAATTGCTGCTCGTGCTTCAAACTCAGCACAGCCGTTTTTTTGCCACTGGCTTTCCTGCAGTCAGCTTTGCCAACTCTCTGGCGCCTGCACACAAACAGGCCACCCACACATTAGCCTGCAAACGTTAGACACCAGGCAGCACTGAACTTGCCATTACCATTTGCCAAGCCACACATTACCACACTTCACTCTGAGCAAGTGATGCTAAGAAAACAGTAAATGGATTTTACGGAACACTTACATCCTGAAACTGTAATAAAAGCTTTCACGCTGGACCCGTAACGGTCAAACGAGAGCAGAATGAATAGAACAAAACTTTAGGAGTTAAGGTGAAAACAGAACTCATCACAAAATATTTTCTTAGGACTTGAAAATGACATTGAGCTGAAGGTTGTACCAATGACACTGACGCAGCACTTTCAAAATTTGTTGCATTTATAAATCAATCAGTTTGTACCACACTACCAAACTAGATTGCTCAGTACACTGCTACTTACTTTATCTCCAAGGATATATCATAGCAATAGCACTTTAAAAGCCATACATTCCTTGAAAGTGAGAAACATACCTTGGAACCGAGGTGTTGAATTTCATATCAAAAGGATCCCAAAAATTTTAAAACTTAATAATATGAAGGCTTTATCTTTATTGTTAAAAATACAAGAATTTCCAAGAATGACACCGATCTGAGATATGCTTGTTGGGGATATTTATGCTCTTAGCATGGCATAGCGAATGAAAATTCACGTTTCCTGAAGCCAATATGCTTTCATTATCTCATGTCTAATAATTTTCAGCTCACCTGGAACGTAGTTCAGGGTAGGTATTAGCATCGTGCGGTGTCCTTCAGTCGGTCAGGCAGTCAGGCTGTACATAAACACTCGGAACTTCTTCTCCAAAACTACACACAATTTCGAGGAAACTTGACCACAACCTTCATCACCCATGATGTACCAAAAATTATTCATGGAATTAAAGAAAATTACGGCTTGTGGGGTTGTAAGGGGCGGGGCAGTTTTGATCACCCACACTATGTATTTGCTTTCTTCTCTGCAACTACATACACAATTTCGATGAAACGTGACCACAACCTTCATCACCCATGATGTACTAAAATTTGTTCATGGCATTAAAAAAAAAAATTCATGGGTTTGCTCCCAAAATGTGTATTTACTTTCTTCTCTGTTACATATTTGGTGGGTCCTCTACACCGGCCAGTGGTTCCTTAATTCTACCAGGTGAGCCCAGCGGCATTGCCCCTATTTTTCTTTTCATCGTGAATTGTAAAGTATAAAAAAAAATTCTCAGAAATAGCAAAACCTGAAACAAAATTCTCAGGAACAGCAAAAAGTCACAAATATTTACCTGAATCAAGAGTTCAGAGAAAAAGGCACTTTCGCAAATCTCAACAGGAAAAGTTCTGGAGGACCAACACATTCGGACGTCCTCAAGATGTATTCTCCTGAAAACATTGACTTTATTCATGATTCAGTGGGCAGAGACCCAAATAAATCTCTCAGGCATCTGAGTGAAGAGCTTGGAATTTCACGTGAATCAGTGAGAATTGTCATCCACGATAGGAAACTGTATCCATGCAGAATTCATATTAAACACAAACTGACAGTCTCCCTTATGCAGAAAAGAGTGACAATGTGCCAAGGGTTTGCAGACAAATTGAAGGAAAGCCTAATTACCTTGAAAATGCCTGGTTTTCTGATGAGATCCATTCCCTTCTTAATGGGAATGATATAACTCCAAGACCTGTGTATACTGAGGATCTCCCCCCGACGACGATGGAGAGGCAGAAAATCATTAAAATTACACAAATAAAAATAAAGTGAAAAAAGAAAATGATGACGCAAGTTCAACAAGGAACCAATACTCTAGGTCTCCCATCTTTTGGGTGCTTGGGGAATAGATCTGTGTAACATGAAAGATCTTGGAAGGTTTTTGAAATATCGTGTATTCAAGCGAAGTTACTAAGATGATTGCCATCCATGGCAACATAATCCAGATAATCACAGCTGTGATCTAATCAGGTTGATTTTTGATGTTGGTTGATCTAATCAGGTTTAAATGTTGAACGATTTTGGAAAGATTGCAGACACAACAGTACATGGACAACAGTCAGTCGGTTAGTCGGACGGATCTCATTTTAAGGTCCGGTCTATGACAACGTTGGAAGGGTGGGGGACAACAATGTGCAATAACAGTCTATATTCATTGTAATTGAAAAATACTCTTTATTATAAGCAAGATAAATAACTGAATCGTTTAAACCAGATTAACACTTTTCAATCAAACTGGTGTTGTATTTTAGTCATAAACGTCTAAAATTTGTCATTATGCTTGGTGATGAGGGTTGGTTCAAATGGGGCTGTATAAGGAGTTGGAACTCTATTGAGTAATGAGTTGGGAGAAGTTGCCCTATTCACAGTATGGTAGAGCACCATCACAAGAGTCAATCAGCCTCACAGCGTTTTCTGACAAGCCTGTATGTTTGTACGTTGCAGATTATATTGGCTCGTACTTACTTTGGACATCACTATCACCCTCTGTTTCTCCAGCATCCTCCAAGTCAGCTTCCCATGAATCCAGCTGGCCACAAAATATATGTAGCCATCCAGGCTCTCACAAGCTTCCTAAGCCTCCTTTGTGTAGTCGGAGGAAGTGTTTTCTATATAATTGTCGATATGGGGTCCTGCAGCTCAGGAAGCTGCTCAACATTAATGTATCACTCCGTTGGGGTCAAAAAGTTTCCCGGCAATTTTTAAGCATTTGTGATCCCAGTAACTTCAAATTTTTGGATATACCAGCTCTGTTTATCTAAATGACTAACAATATTAGATGAACTAGACAAGAGTCACTTCCAGTTTCAGATATTTCTCCAGACATTTTGAGTGATCCCAAACCAGATTGTTTACAACCTGGATGCCCTACAAAATGGCAGACCAACATGTGGTGATGTCACAGGCTTAGGTCGGTGAGAAACCTCTATCTTGTACTTCAAGCCTTCTTATGAAATATTGGGAAAATGGTATGTTTTATAGTCTGGCATACCATCATGTGATGATATGAATACTGTACTCGCATTGCATCGTAAAGTCATTTTCAGCTGTTTTCATCCATACATTTTTGTTTTCAAATTACTCTCACTGTTACTTTGTTCAGAGGACAACAGGTCTTTATCAATCAATTTTGTCGATACAGGTCTTTATCAATCTAACCTTTACCCAAACAGCTCCCTTACAATTTTGTTGATAAATGCACACAGTTAAACAAGGAATTACAATGCAAATCAAATGTAGTGAAAGTAGTGGAATAATACAAGCCAATTTAATACTCAGCATACAAGTTAGTGCACGATGAATTCAAAGCCCATTAATGGTCGTTCATATTGTTTCTTTTTAACTCTAGACATGCTGCTAATCTATACTTTTTGTTCCTCTTTTCTCTTGGCAACAAAACCGCATTGTTGAGGTGGTTAAAATCCTTCCCCACCTCCAGGACCTCAAGGTGACAGAGCACAATTGTCATGTGTTATCTTCAATCTTTACACAAGATCTTTTCTACCTCCATTTACCTTCCTCTATCCAAGCTCCCTTACATATAATGTGCCTGATCTTCCATAAATATGGACTTTGCATCCAAAAATCCCAGAGGAGGCCTGCCTTGAAAGATTCCTCAAAAGGGTGGTTGTCCAACCAAAATGGAAGATTTTGAAAAATAACATTAAAAAAACAAAATTCTAATTTTGTTGTGAGATCATGTCTCCATAACTCTTGTTTTTTATTGGACATTGCATAATCTTGAAGTAATGTAACAGCAATTAATATTCAAATATCACTACGCTATATGCAATAATGATCCCAACAGACTGGTATGCCATGGATTGACATTGAGAATAAGCTCTCAAGGTGTGTAAAACACTTCAATGGCTCAGCATCTCAAATAGCCTCTGATGGTCCAGCCTTGCACTGGCTTTCTCGTTGCAGGCTTGTTCTCACCCACGGCTGTAGAGATGATGGTCAAATCACTCGCACCACAAAAGCAGTTGCTTCGGGCAGATGATGGGGCTTGGTAGCCTTGGTAGGCAGCTCATCCAGGAAAAGGAAACTCAGAATCCAAATCCGCTACTGCCTTGTGGATCAGGTTTTGAAACCAAAGGCTAAGGGTTTAACGGGGTAAAAGCAGCAATGATCTTGCATGAGTCTGGACTTTGTATCATTCTTAAAGGAGGTGGCCTTTGCTATCGTTAACCCATGAGCCACCTTTGGCAAGGTGTACTATGCTATTTTAGTCACCCAATCAGGGTTTCGTGAAGCTATGGGAGCAGGTGGTGGATGCCCATGTTTCTAGTAATGGCTGTGTGGCCTTGATGTGAGGCAGAAGATTCTCTTATGGAGAACAATGGTTACGATCACCCTTCTAGTACAGACACTGCACAAAAGAAGGCAATGGCAAACCACTTCTATACATGCCAATAAAACAATCATGTTCAGAAATCTAAGACATAAAGATATGGTGCTGGATGATGAGCCCCCCCCCCCATCCCCAGGTTTGAAAGCACCCAAATGGTGACTGGAGAAGTGCAAGGAATTTTGATGAGTTGGACTGGCCATTTTGACAAGACTGGATCAAACCTGCAAGGAAATCCAATTGCTGAGGTTGCCAGAACTAAAAGTCAAGCTCTGAGCTTCTCAAATGTTCACAAAATTGGAACATGGAATGCAAGGTCAATGAATCATGGAAAGTTAGATGTAATAAGAAGAGAGATGGAGAAGACAAGAAGCAAAACTTTGGGAATAACTGAATTTAGCTGGTCTGGTTTGGAGCAGTTTCAATCTGACCATTACAAAGTATTATTTTTGGTCAAGAGACTTGTAAAATAAATATAGTGGTAGTTATTTGCAGTAAGTCAATACAAAAGTTAATATCAGTGATGTTGAAAGGGCATCCAGTGAACACCATCATCATTCAGATATATGCTCCAACTTCTGCAGCAAATGAAGAAAAGGTGGAGGAGTTTCATGGAAAGTTGGAGGAGTTGACAGAACAGGTGCCAAAATGAGATGTGTTCATTAATATGGGAGACTGCAATGCAATAATTGGTGAAGCAGGAGCACCAGGGACACAGGAAAGCATGTATTATCTGAAACGAGCTCGTGAAGTGAATGCTGGAATTGTGTGTGGAGAATTGTATCATAATTACAACCACACAATTCAAACAACCCAAGTGCAGGCTGTACACATGGACTTCACCTGATGGGCAACATAGAAACGAGATTGATTACATTATAATCAATAGAAGATGGAGAAGTGCTGTACAATCTGCCAACACACTCCCAGGCACAAGCTGTGGGGCAGATTATGAACTATTTGTGGCAAAACTACAAGTCAAATTGAGTAAGGTGAAAAAAATAAAAAGATCTAGCCAGATATGACTTTAGGAATATATCTAAATAAATACAATAAGGGTACAAAACCGTTTTGCAGAGCTGGACTTGGTTGACAGAATGCCAGATGAATTGTTGAAGACATTGTAAAAGAAGAGGTCAAAAACACAAAATTCCAAAAGTGAACAGAAAGAAGGAGGCTAAATGGCTGTTAGAAGAGGCAATAAATATTGCAGACGGAAGAAGAGAGATGTAAACCAAAGGCACATTACGAGAGGACATTAAGCGGCTGAATGCCAACTCCAAACTACAAGCTAGGATAGACAAAGATAAATATAGACAAAGATAAATATAGATAAAAAGGATAGACAAAGAAATAGAAAGTGACAACAGAGTCAGGAAAACAGGGATCGTTTTTTAAAATATCAGAGAGATCACAGGAAAGTTTAGGTCTTGGATTGTGGTCCTGAAGAGTAGAAGAGGAAAATATCTGACAGAAGAAACACAGGTGAAATAAATATGGGAGCACTATAACTGAAACTATACAAACGATATAGCAATATGGTGGCAACCTTCAAAGAAAGAGAATATGAGCAAGAACCCATATTATGTAGATATAATGTGAGGAAAACTGTAGAGCATTGAAAGAGCTGACACATGGAAAGACTGGATATTTTTCACACTGTAGAACACGACTTCGAACCCGAATCGGAAAACAAACTTGCATTTTAGCATGACTTTGCCTCCAAATATGAAAAATTGCACGGAATCTCGTCCACAAGTGTGCAATGCACACAGCAGAGTAAGGTACGTTGTTTTAGTGTTTTTGCCTGTTTGGCAATCAAACAAAATTGAAAATAATTCCAAACAGGAAGCATACTGTTTTTAGGGACATTATAAAGTCCAGAAACAACATGCACGAATAACTAATTTAACGTGTTAAATAAGGTGGTGTAAAAGATGGTGCATCAGCAGTGGTAAACTTTCAAAAAAAATGTCTTTGTTTTTTGTCTTCAGTATTTAAAACTTTCATTTTATCTCAATTGAATTGTAAACTTCAACACTGTAGAACAAAAATCACTTTATTGGCACTTCCAAAAACCTCCAGTTTGTCAGTACTTGGACAAAATATCACGCCATCTCGACCAATCAAACTTTCCGCTCGCGCTCTCAGCGTTGGGGAATATGGAGATTCAGATAATCATGGCTGGAAAGAAATATAGATCGTGCTCAGAAACGCAAAGCATGAGCAGAAAATATCCATTCCTTACCCTCGTTTCTGAAGATTGCATGAAGTAAGGTATTCCATGAACTCTCTAGTTTCATTCTTTTTAATGTCCAGGTGAAAAATGGAAATTTTTCATTTGTTGGCACTTCAATTCAAAAAGCTTGCATCACATCACTGTTGCATTAGCATTAAACATGTGAAATGAATTAGGCATAAATTATAGCATAAAACGACAGCACAATGTAAGTGGAGAACAAAGGCAAGTGCCTGAACGATTAAAACATGCCTGCGAGGTTGTAAATGTTGTTCCTGTTCCCCTTAGTTAATAACAATGTTAAAAGTAAATAACAATGGTAGGTTAAAATCACAATCTCTCTTTTTTTGAGATAGCATGAGAAAATAGCAGAAGTAAGCTAAATGATTTTTTAAAAACCATACATACAAGGTCATTCGTAATGGAAAAAGAAATAAAAATACAACCGGAACTCCAAGGACAAAGACCTTTATAATGATATGGGTTTTATGGTCCTTGGTTGTGCTTGAAGAAATTAGACCACCATGCACATCAGAATCAGTGATATCATTAGAATCAGTAAGAGGAAATCATCGGAAAGACAAAAGGACAG
Source organism: Eptatretus burgeri (assembly GCF_056783735.1). Taxonomy (NCBI): domain Eukaryota; kingdom Metazoa; phylum Chordata; class Myxini; order Myxiniformes; family Myxinidae; genus Eptatretus; species Eptatretus burgeri. The sequence continues at coordinate 26,263,416 of NC_140961.1, forward strand.
AATTAGTGTATTATTTATATCGATCATAGCTAAACTTTTGATTGTGTTGATCATTAAAGCTACTTTAATGTCTGATATAAGCTACTGATATGTCTGATAAGAAGCCTGTACACTAAACAAGAAGCTACAGTAAGAACAGAGTATGAAGAGGCTGAATGGGTTAGACAGGGGGTGGATTTTCTCCCCTTACTTATTCAATCTGTATAGTGAGCACATCATGAGGAAATCAAACTTGGATGACAAAGTCTGGTGTCAGGACTGGAAGATGATGCATCAACAAACTAAGGTATGCTGATGATACCACTATGTTGGCAGAAAGTAAAGACGACTTGATGAAACTGATGCAGACAGTGAAAAGGAAAGTGAAAAGACTTGTCTGTATATACAGAGTTGTCCAAAATGATGTGCAACTTTTCCAATAGTCGGCATCATTTATTAATGGGACCCTCTTTTTTATTTTCAGGTCACCTGAAGAAAAGGTTGAAAAACATTTTTTCCATCGAAGTTTCAACCATGTCGAACAATTTCTTTGTGCCCCAGCGGACGCTCATTTTTATGTGTTTTTTTTTTTTGCGACTAAATCATATGGTTCTACATAAAGGCAGTTGTATAGGGTCCATCCAAACACAAGAATTCCACAATACATCAAACGTATTGTTGAAAGGTATAGAGACACTGGAAGTGTGAAACACCAAATTAAGGATGCAATGGTCGAAAACCGTCATTGAGAACACCCGACAAGGTAGAGTGGAGGCTGTCTGAAGCTTTCCAAGCTTCTCAAAAAAGGTCGACATGCCGCATCACAGCTCCAATTATTCTCAGCCAAGTTATCAACAACTTGTGTCTGTGTGGCAGTTGTCATCCAGAGGTGCGGTGCTTGGATTGAGCACTTCATTAACTACAAATAAAATCAATCCTTATTGCTTGTTGAAGCATATTTTTCACTATAATAAACAAAAATGTAACTATTTCTTTGTATTATTAGACAATAACAAACAAAATCGACCATTACTAAAAATATTGCAGTAAAATAAAAATTTGCACATCATTGTGGACCACCCTGTAAACCTAAAAAAAAACGAAAAATCTTGTCATCTAAGAAGATCGACGTGTTCAGATTGGGAGACAATCACGTGCAAGTAATGGAGAGTTTTATCTATTTGGGTTCTAAGATTTAAGTGAGTGCAAAATGTGTAGGAGAAATTAATAGACAGCTAGCATTGGGGAGAACAGCAATATCAGTATTGATAAAGATCTAGAAACAAACTAAGTGGAGGTTGGTGAATGCTCTAGTATCTCCAGTTGCAATGTATGGATGCGAGTCATGGACAGTGAAAAAGAAATAAACGAAGAAGATTAACAGTTTTGAGATGTGGAGTTGGAGATTAATGTGAAAAAATTCCTTGAACTGCAATCAGAACAAACAAATCTGTGCTTGAAGAAATTAGACCACCATGCACATTGGAATCAGTGATGTTAAAACAGAAACTGTCATACTTTGGACACATCATACGTGCAGAAAACAAAAGTCTGGAGAAGTCAACTATACTGGGAATGGTGGAGGGAAGAAGAGGAAGACCATGTACGTGCTGGGTTGATGGATGGTGTAAAGGCTGCCACCAATCTGTTGCTGCCAGAGCTTTGGGAAGCAATACAGGCAAGGCATGTTTGGAGAAATTTGACCATGAATGCCACGAGAACTCGGATACGACTTGACAGAAGTAGATAATTCGATGATACACAATTAGCTTCTTTATTAAATTGTTATGCCAGATCTTCTCCAGGCAGTCTTCTGATGTCCATTTTACAAGTTTTGCAGTTTCATACTTGTGGTGTAAACAGGTGTCACACCTTTTATAAAATATAGAAAGAAAATGAAATATGGAGAGCAGGATAATCGGATAAAAAATTTTTTACAATCAGTGCAAGGGTTTTTAAGAGGGAATACCAGGAAAATTAATTGGAAAAATTGCTGCTGGACCTTTTTTTTCTTGAAGTTTAGGGTATGTTATGTCGTGTAATTGTCATCATATTATGGACAAAAAAAAAATCAGCTCATTTGTGAATCCAAACTACAAATGCTCTGCCTCACATTTTTGCTTCATCTCTGTTGTAATTATGTTTTCAAAATGTGATCGAATATTGTGATAACCTCTCATTTCCCCCACTGATTCACTTCTCATGCGAATAAAATTTTGTCCAATGGTGTATGATTTGTTGGTGATCAAAATTGCTAATTGCCCACAGTTGCTTTGATCAGTGATGTCACTTAACTGATATAACGAATTATAAAGAGGAAGCTTGGGTTTGTATGATTCATTTCATGAAATTCACTCATCAATTGATATTAGTTTGTCAATTCGAAAGTGAATATTTTCACAATTTGGTTTTCGATTGACAGACCTCTTACAGAGACCCTCAATTTTTTCTATAGTTTTTTTTGGAAATTTTCCAGACAAAGCTTAAGAGACTTTTTAATAATTCTTATCATGCTGTACAGAGTGTTTCATAGATTGTTTCTTTTCCTGATGATGTCGCACGTAAAATTTCATAAGTTGCTTCTTGTCCTGATGATGTCCCACATACATTTACCGAAGTTGTGTTTTGACTTGGAAGTTCCTGTAAAGAAGAGATATAAATGAACAGGTTTATGAATGTTTTGAAGATGGTAATGATACATTTAAAAACAAGAATATAAGTATGTACTCATTGAACACACAGCTCGCAACTGAACCTTAAACATGGGACATGTATATTTTACATTTAAATAAATAACATTTTAATAATAATTTGATAATAAGAATGTAAATAAATAAATAAACAAAGAATTCACAATTATGAATGATTCCAAATAAATATATATATATATTGCAAAGAATTAATGATTTATTTCTGGTTTTTACCCATTAAGGCAATAACCAAGATGGTAAATAAAAAAGTTTATGGAAAATAATAAGAATTTAAGGTATGCTGATTCAAGGTATACGTCCTGTAATGACCTCAGCCCCTTCGAGAAGTGCTTTGGGTAATGCAACTATTTGCTTCTTATGTCCAAGTTAAAAACTACCAATGTCCTAGTTGACGTGTTCGGGAGATCAATATGCTCACCGGTAGTTCCAAGCCGAGCACAGGTGAAGATATACAACTCGTCTACTTATCAGATGATGAAACAAGGTGCAGAGCAAGGGGTCGATATAAAGTATAGCCTTATTCAGTTGGTTTGTTTTTCCAAATTTTTTTGGGAAAGGGTGCTGTGAGCTGGGAAGGGGTGTTTTGGACTTGGACGAGAGGTTGGGAGGGGGCATTGCGGATTTGGGTTTGGGGTTGGTATAGGGTGTTGTGGACTTGAGCTTGGGATTTGGAGGGGGTTTTGCAGACTTGAGCTTGGGGGTGTTGCATGGGTGGAATATAGTTAGGAGAATGATAAAAAGGTATTGCAAGGAATTAAAAGGAACCTCAATGCCGCGGATGGCCATTCGGCCCATCCCTTTGCAATCCTATCAATGTCTAAGCACCACCTCTATCCTCACTAATTCTCAACACCAACTTATCGAACTCGATCTTAAAGCTAGCTGCTGTTTCTGCTGTCACAATGTCGTATACAGAAATACTAACACGTTTATTTTTACTTTCTCAGTGAAAGACCTCTGCTTTTCTACCAATCTACCATCCTAACTCTTTACTCTAAAAGTGTGGCCTTTGGTCCTGTCAGTATCTATTCTGCTGAAAATGTCTTCTGGACCTCTTATACCTATATCCTTCATTATCATCAACATTTCCATCAGATCCCCTCACAATCACCTCCTCTGTCACGTAAAAGATCCTGTCTCTTTCAAACGTTCCTCACAGCTTAGTCTAGCTTGGCCCCAAATCAATCTAGTTGCTCTATGGCTAAGTTGTCCCATCACTATGGCAGCTATGTCCTTCCTCAGATGCGCCCCTTCCATTCTTCTGATGGACCATACTTTATTGCAGAGCGTCGGGGCTGCCAAAGCAGTTTATTGACAAGGATTATCCTTAATTGTTTGCCATCAGTAGTTATTGAAGGAATTTGTAATTTGGTCAGGGTGTCAGTGATAACTCACCTACTCTTCGTGAAGCACACCGTGGGATCTTTAGCCCTATTTTCATTATTCTTACCCAACCCCAGCACCTCACATTACAGTATGTACTGTAATATATGAATAATTTAAGGTGATGTGTCGGTCGGAGAATGGTGAAAGGTATACAAGTAAAATGGGAAAAGGTAAACGGTATTCATAAATAATTCAAGTTAGTATGTCAGTTGCGATTCTGATCAAGTGTATGTAATAGAGAATTAAAAGTTGCATGTTGTGTGTATATCGAAATTATGTGTGCTGTTTGTGTAAACAAATGTATAAACGAGAAAGCATCTGATAAAGCAAAGCCTGTCCGTTTTGTATTCGGACTTCTTCCGTGTGCTAAACGGTCCCTTCGACCTTTTGACAAAATTCTTAATTCATCTTCTCCATATTCTCATAATAGAGGTTTGTTGAAAATGTGATAACAAAGGCTCAAATGGTTAAAAAAAAAAAGTTATGGCCCGGACAGACACACAGGCGCACGCACGCACGCACACGATTCCAAAACCCTGTTTCCCACTGCGTGGGGGATGGGCTTCTAAATAAAAAAGTCAAAGTTATGGGTAAGCACTGAAAATGGTATAGTTTTATACAAATGCATTTTGGTTTCCGAAAGGATATACAATCCTGTACTATTGTCTCGTGTAAAAAAAAAAAAAAAAATTTCAAAAATTCCAAATTTCTTCCGATCCCAAAATTATTTGATTCGCCTCATGCTCAGATATTATAGCATTCCCGAGTCGAATCTAAAAGAGATTTGTTTAGTCATTCTGGAGTAGAGACTGCAGATGGACAGACAGACGGATGGATGGAGACGACCCCAAATATAAGCGTCCAGCCGCCAAAAGAGAGTTTCCATCGCAAGTCATAAGTTCAAAGGGCAGAGTACATTTGTAACCTGGAGTTACCAAAGCTTAAATCAAAAACCAGTCCATAACATCTGTTCCTACTCTTTTCACCAAATAATGAAAACTATTAAGGTTGAATGATTCCTGAACAGTCAAAGAACACTCATCACATTCCTGCTGATCAGAATATTAATGATATCACAGCACAACAAATTGAGATTGTTAAATAACAAAATACATCATAATGGAGAGAGAGAGAGATTAAAAGAGTAAACATGGTTTGGTGAATTTCCTTGGTGTGTTGGAGGTTCATCATTATCATGTAAGAGGATTACGATAAATTGAAAAAAAGATTAGCATTGGTGCAAAAAAGAACTGAGATCATATTAGTTGATTCACCGACTACATATGTTAAGCCACTGACTTACTGATCAAACCCCCCTCCCCCTCCCCGAAGATTATCTTTATAAGCAAAGAATATGAGAAGAAGAAAAAGAGTAAAAGAAAAGTGTCACAGTGAAGGTACCAACCAGTGTTGTTGGTGAACTTGGAGACACCTTACAGGTAGAAGTATTTTCACAACCTACATAAAGGAAAATTCGTCAAAATTGTTCAAATGATAATATGACGAATTGTGATAATTATAGTACAATAAAATGATGAATCATTCATGTTCATATTTATTTATTTATGGAATGTGATCGGCACATTGCGAAGTCTCAAATCAACATCGCAACTTCGATCACGAGATGTTTGATCAAAATATCTTCAATAAACTCAAAATAATCATTGATATTTCATTACAGTTCACCTTTCGGAAAGTAAAAGCAAAAACATAAAAAAACTAGAAGGGCACTTGGTAGAGCGCTTACATCTGCCACGCAATGCCTGATCCACGAGAACATATCGGGCCCATTACAATTTTGAAACATGCTCTTTATAGCTTTTGGTTCCATCTCTCCATGGTGAAGAATCAGTTTAAATAATAAATAATTATCGTATCCAGATCTTGATTTGGATCTTCACCAAAATTGAATAATTTGTTCCTCGTCGCACTCCCAACCTGTCCACGAAGTTTAGTGTGAATTCATCTATAACCTTTTGAGATATTGTGCTACATATCGTTTTTAACCCGATCCCTCAACGGTGAAGAATCACTTAAAAAAATGCTCAGATCCGGATTTTGTTCGGATTCAGATCTTCACAAAAATTTAGCGTTGCTGTCCTTGGCCAGTCATCTATACGCACAAAAAAAATTCAAAACGATTGCTTTAAAACTGTGGCCAAAAATTGTGTGACAAACAGCCAAACAAGCCGGTAGGCGGCGATGGGTCGCCGAGCATGGAAACTATAAGATATAGAGCAAAATGGATGTCATATAGTGGATAGGGAATCACCTTAAGATTATGCATATCAAATCTCATCCAGTTCAATCTTCTGATAACTACTCGGTATCCATTTGAATGAAAAGTACCGAAAATGCGGTTTGAAATCGGAAATCTCCGAAGTTCGAGGGGGTGCTGTGGGTGAACAAAGATCAAAATCGAAAATCCGGCTCGTTCATCTGTGCACAATGTATTCCAGTCGATTAGTGTGAATTTTCATGACCATCTGACCATAACCCTAGGAGGAGTAGCATTTGGCACGAAAGCACCTCCAGCTCTCGCATATTATCGATTTTTGCACTAATTGACCTTTGACCCCCGACCTAAGCGAAATCGGTCAATATGTCCTGAGGCAAAGTTGTAGTACTCATTGAGTACCATGAACCTGCAAAGTTTCATTCGTATCTCACTTGGTCGCTCGGGGGCCTTCAATTTTCGCCAATTTAAACGCATACCCTAATTGTAGGGGGCACTGTGGGTAAAGTATTCCATATATCACAAAAACCGGAATATATTTGATAGAGCATCACCTGTAGACCATTCGGCCAAATTTCATAACCCTACGTGGGATAATGGCTTTCGGAAATTGATTTCGCGTGAACGGTACCGATTTTGAAGGTTTTTCGGCTGTTGCTAGGGAACCAAAGCGTCCCTAGCAACCATCACAATTTCCAAAGCACTAGGTCATAAGATGTACCTACCACCCGAGTTTGGTCAAAACCCGCCCACGTTTACTACCAATTATGCTGATGACAAACGAACAAACATCCAAACAAACAGACAATTACTGACAATAAGGGTCACCTATTTCAGTGACCCAACAGACAGACAGACAAACGCAACAGACCAACATACTTGGCAAAAAAAAAAAATTCATTCACAACATAAAAACAGATCGGGGTGAAAACATAAACCCCATCCACTTTCGATGATGGAGGTAAAAAAAAAAAAACCCATGGCCCCAGAGTGATTTTCTAACATTGCCAGCCCCCTATTCCCACAGGCCTGATCAGTTACTATCCTATGCCCACCACACCACATGCCACCCCTCACTACCCCACCCCCCACGCCATATGTCAATGCCTCACCCATTTTCTCTCCTTTAACTCCCCAACCATCTCCCTTCATTTGTGCTTATTTTTCTCTGAATGACATCCCAAGCAGTTGTTTAAGTATTCTAGACAATGAGGGTGAAAATTAAAGGATCAGGGTGTTATACCTTTGCGTTTTCCCAGAGTTTTCCTCCTCGAGTAGATCGAGGCAGTGAGTGCAGTGACGAGAATAAGGGCCAAAAACACGATCCCAGCGATCAGTCCAATCGTGACGAACATCGATTCATTATGGATCCCAAGTATGATTTCCACCCGTGTCTCTCCATGGATGTTTGTTCCCATGCAGGTGTATTTCCCAGCTGAAGCAGGTTCGGGAAGATTGATCTGAAGTTTGATTTCTTTGGCATCACTTTTCTTCCTGCTGTAAAGTTTAGCACCATTTGTATCAAGCAGATCCAGGTTTGGGAGTGGAATTCCAGATCCCATGCATGTGAGATCAATGGTTGCATTCCTTAATTGTTTCACAAAACTTATTTTGGGTTTTTCTGGCAAACATACAGAGGGTAAAGGGGAAAAAGAGGGAGAGAGAGTGATAAAAATGTGAGGAACATTGACATTTGAATTGATGAGAAGCAATCCGAGATAATCCCACAGGTTAGGAGAAAAAATATATCCAAAAAAAAATGTAGTTATCTTCTAACAAGCTGTTTACCTACCTTGTGGTGGGTACAGAGGGCGAATTTGAAGTTAAGTACAATCTTTGCAAAAGATAAATAACTCAATAAATTGATACAGCCTCAATTTCAGGGTCTAAAGTGGTTTGCTCCCTCTGTGCGGCAAAACAAAGAGCATCTGCACAGCAATACCTACCTTCTACAACATACTTAATGGATGAATTGTACTCAGATGGTAGTACGTAATTAAGAGACCCACTCACATTGTAGTTCGTACTGTTACATTTGTGGGGAGTTGGGTGGGGAGGGTTAAATATCACCATGGAGCAGATAGGAATGTTTCGAGTAGCATGATCCGTGTACGAGCAGTTAACCATTTTGATGTATAATTAGGGAAATATTAGCTTAAGAATTCTTCTGTTTGAATGTGCACCATACAGGGGCGGTGCGTGGTAATAGTTAGTCAGGGATTATGGTGAAGGAAATTGTGCATATAACCTCTATGTCAACCTCTACCGGGGGGCACCGGGAGACTCGGCATGAGAGTGAGGGGAGTAGCGTTCATTGTCTCCCAAGGGGTGGAGCCATGAACAACTTCAGTGGCGGAGTGATAGACACCTCCCAAGGAGGCAGAGCATTGCCCGGGGAGAGGAGGGTGGAGCTGACCGGGCAGTTGGTAAAAGTCAGAGAGTTGGAGATGACGGAGAACATGGCAGTTGGTTTTGAGAAGAATGGAGAACGGGGTTGTTCTGAGGAGAAAGAGTGTGAGGAGGGTTCTGAGGAGGTCATTCTGCCTGCCTGCCTGCCCTATGCCCATTTCATCAAACCATTTGAAATCTGGAATGAAATCTGAAAATGTTTACAAATCGGCAATGTTTTTGTTTTTTTCCGGATGTGTCGCTTTACCAATCAACTTGCTATCACTTACCAAGCCAATCATCCTAATCAACCATTTTGTTAGAATGCTTGCTTGAATGCGTAAGCGACTTGGCAAGCGCTCCACAAGCTTCGATGTCTCCAAATTTGCAAGGCGATACCACGGCTTGGTTCTCCATGGGGACATCTCCGAAGTTTAGAAAGCAAAATAAATTAGAGGATTACAATGAGATAAAAATGTTTTCAGTGGTTACAAAGCAATTGCATCACCACATCATGACAGGATAGGTATGCACGCTCAGTCAAAGCTGTCTATCCTGGGTTTGTATCCCAACCCAGCAATAAACTGTCACCGCAGTGTTTCACCGGCAGGATGATTTATCAATGCATGTGCAGTCTCTTGGATGGATGTTAAACTGGGTGACATATCTGCCGGAATATCTCTATCTCTATCTCTCTCTATCTCTCTCTATCTCTCTCTGATCCATCCCCTCTCCCTCTCCCTCTCCCTCTCCCTCTCCCTCTCCCTCTCCCCTCTCCCTCTCCCTCTCCCTCTCCCTCTCCCTCTCCCTCTCCCTCTCCCTCTCCCTCTCCCTCTCCCTCTCCCTCTCCCTCTCCCTCTCCCCTCTGTTAAGGGGGCTGTTGTTAAGCATGACGGTTTAGTTCTGAATTAAAAATGGCTTCCTCAGAGTGTAGCATGTACAAATCAGGCTTTTGCCAGGAGATAGCATGGGTTTTAAATGCTCCCGCCTGGTTTTATATAGAACCCGGCAGTTAAAAAGAAAATGTTACTGTTTGGGTGTGTTTTATTGCCCTTCCCCTTGACTCACCCTGCCTTCCCTTCCACTCCCCTCACCCTGCCTTCCCTTCCTCTTACACTGCCTTCCCTTTCCCCACCTCTCTTTATGTTTACCTCCTCTCAAACCAAACCTCCTCGAACCCCCTTGTCTCATGCTGACCTCCTCCCCCTCCCCACTTTTCCCCTTCATCCTTCCTCTCTTTCTCCCATACTCCTCGCTCCCACCTCCATTGCCGGAGTGTATAGCAACATTTGGTTAGACTCCCCCCCCCCTTTCTTGCTCTTTACTCCCCTTCCTAGCTCAACCTTTGTCACCCCCCCGCCCTCCGAGCTCCCCCAGCCATCCGTCCTCCCTCCTCTATCTCCTTCCCTTCTTCCTCTCCCTCCCACACCCTTAATATTCCCTTCAGTGAAGTGACATGACATAAACACATGAGTCCCAACTGTCAAAACAACAAAAACTAAGAAGGGTACTCGGTAGAGCACATACCTCCACCTCGTAATGCCTGATCCACAAGAACATATCGGGCCCAATACATTTTTGAAATATCATGCTATATATAGTTTTTGAGCCCGATCTCTCAATGGTGAAGATCGAATCGAATCTTCACCACAATCGAATCAATTCATCATGGTCAAGCACCCAACCTGTCCACGAAGTTTCATCTGAATCCGTTCACAACTTTTTGAGATATCCTGCTTGATATGGGTTTAGCCCGATCTATCAATGATGAAGAATCACTTAAAAAACTTGTCAGATCCAGATCCGGATCTTCCCCCAAAATTGAATCAATGCTTCCTCATTACACCCACATGTCTGCCAAGTTTCATCTGAATCCATCCACAACGTTTTGAGATATTGTGTAATATATCATTTTTGGCCCTATCTCTCAATGGTGAGGAATCACTTTAAAAATTCTAGTAGTAGGATCCGGATCCGGATCTTCAGCAAAATCGAATCAATTTGTCATTGTCACACACCAAACCTGTCCACAAGATTTCAGCTGGAACCGTCCAAAACTTTTTGAGATATTCCTGCACGTAAACAAACAAACAAATAAGAACACGTCTTGCAGAGCATAATACTTGCAAAATCCATTAAACAAATTTGACCTCAAAAGTAATTATTGGTGGTTGAATTCAACGACCAAATCTGCAACTCCTCTTCAAATTTCATGTGAATCAGATGAAAATTGACAATTTTAGATATTCAGCCTATGTTGACCTCAAAAATAATTGCCTGGTTGAATTCAGTGACCTGAAATATAAATCCTCTTCAAAGTTCAAGCCAATCGGATGAAAATTGAGGAATTTAGAAATCCCACCGAAGTTGTTGACCTGGAAAACAAAATTCTTCTTCCTTATAACAAACTCTACCATGTGGTGAAATTTCGTGGATTGGTTTAAAATTGTGACCTGTAGGCAATAAACAGACAAACAGACATAATAACAAATCGACTAACCAATATACTTTAAAAATCTTCGATTTTTACAAGTAACAAACAGACATATGGGTGAAAACACAACCTCCTTCACCTTCGGTGGCGTCGGGAGCTCTGAAATGTGAAATGTGCATGTGAACCCACAGCAGGAAGTACCGGAAGTCGACGAGTCCTTACAACACGTTCATACCAACAGTCACAGCTCCCACAACCCTCTCCCGACCAACAACATAATTAATAGTAATTCGATTTGTTTTGATGGAACATAACACTTTGCAAAATGATGCTGCTGCCAAAGCAGTTTCATGGCAAGGGTTATACTGGGTGGTTTGCCATTTCCTTACCAGCATTGCTTGTTTGTGTTCAATTCACATAAATGCTGAACACAAAGCAAGGAAGCAGCATGTACCATTTTCAGTCTTTTATACGACTCGGCCAGGGTTTGAGCTACCCACCTCCCAGAATTGAAAAGGACACTCCAACCATCACACCACCAAGTCTGGTTTAATGATACCTCATCGTTTTAAAAGTTGATTTTGAACGTACGTTGTTGCATTCGCAAACCCCAGATATGACCGACCTTCCCTTCAGTGTTAAGAGGCACCCAAACCAGATATGGTGTTTCCCTTAGGGAAGTCGTCCTGGTATATCTGGCTATCACGTAAATATCGCTCGCACAAGCTTGCTGTATTTTTCAGGTCGTGAAGATGTCCTTTGTCGAAAAGTTGGAAACCATTACTATTGTTGGTAATGACACACAGCATCTTTCCAATTGCAGACGTTCATTAAATAAATCACCAAGCCAGCCATGTTCACAGGAAGCACTCCCACAATATTTGGGTAACACGCTCCCGTCCACAGTGATGTGTGCATTGCACTGTTCCACGTCATCAGGAATCTGCAGTACGGGCAGCTGTAATATCTCAGCCCTATCGGCGAGCCAAGAAATTCTCCAACTCTTTAGTTGCGCAGAGGCACACCCCATTTCTCTCATGTACTTTTCCAAGTATTTTGGCTTTTTATTTTAGAAGCTTTGTGAGCCATTTTAGGTTACATTCCATGTCTCACACGCATGCTATATATCAGCATTCCCTGATTACCGCTGTTGCAACCAATCAACTTGCTATCACTTGCCAAGTCAATCATCCTAATCAACAATTTTGTTAGAATGCTTGCTCGAGTGCCTAAGCCACTTGGCGAGCGCTCCACAAGCTTCGAAGTCTCCAAACTTCCAAGGCGATACCACGGCTTGGTTCTCCATGGGGACATCTCCGAAGTTTGGAAAGCAAAATAAATTAGAGGATTACAATGAGATAAAAAATGTTTTCACTGGTTACAAAGCAATTGAATCACCACATCATGGCAGGATAGGTGGAGAGGTATGCACGAAGTATTTTCTCTCGTGTACTTTTCCAAGTATTCCGGCTTTTTTTTAGAAGCTTTGTTAGCCATTTTATGTGACATTCCATATCTCACACGCATGCTATACATCAGCATGCCCCGATTACCGCTGTTGCTAAAGGTTTCTATACATTCGCACAGAGCATTCTGGGGTAGATTTCATCATTTTGAAAGTCCCATATTCTTTGAAGTCAAGTCTAAAGCAAAATCGGCTCAGCAAGTGTGAAAATAAGGCGAAGGCTTCTTACTCATGATGCCATTAACTCGTAATAACTTATCTCAGCAGCACCGAGAGAATTTGTATATCGAGAATTTGTGTAATGTGTACAATGCAGTATTCATATCTGTAGAGAATTTGTACAATTTGTACAAATGGAACCCTGAGTTTCCTGAATCGTACACCTTTCAGTGGAGAACTTGCTTCGGTTCCACCTTCGGAACCCCGGCAGAGGTGTGGACAATCCAAGTAGCTACAACCTCTGTCTGTTGAAGTTATGACCCTTAGTCCTCCTGGAATGCTTGGGTTGAGATTAGATAAGTAAATAATGAATGATAATAATCGGCCACAGACACATAGACAGACAGACACACAGACAGATACCAAATTGCATGTTTTAGTTTGATGGAAAATCCAAAATGACAATGAGCTTCAAACATTTCTTCAGAACTGTCGTGAACACCAAAGGTTAGTTGATCCTGAAATAGTTCTCAATTAACTTGGTTTATCTTGGTATATGGGATAGTCTGCTTTACTAACCAGTTAATAATTTATCCTTCATGGTTACTTGGATTTGATTAGGAATTGGGGACAAACTCATCTGCTCAACCAACACTGAGACAATTATCCCTTTAGGAATTAAATTGGCACCTGAGTTTCCTGAATCGAATAAATTCTCAATACATATTGTTGCGAATTTGCGCCCGCCGGCGTGTGATCGGCCGCTCGACTCGAATGGCGGCCACCTCGCCCACCGGAACGGACAATTCTGTCGTGACCCTCTCGGAACAACGCCGGGAGCAAGTCACGGGTGGGGGTTTAACCCCACCACGACCGTGCCAATTGCCCACCCGCGCAGGATAGGGTTGCTCGCCAAATTCGATCTACCTAAGTACCTGCGCGGATGGTCGACCGGGCGATCGTACCTCGTCGCAGGCCGACTCCGGACACGAACCGCTTAAGCGGTCCGTTCCGTGCTATCGGGATAACCGAGCGGTGTTATCGTCGGCCTCGATGGTTCCGATTAATTACCAGGGGTATTAAGCCCATGACGAACCCTTTACGTGAAGCAGGATGGAGGGTCAATAAAGAAAAGACGAAGCGAAACGGGAAAACAGTTCACACAATGCACATTTATTACGCGACACACGGAAAGCACACATATACAGCCAAACAGTCAAAATGCACCTATATCAGTAAAACAAAAGAAACAATGACGCACAGTTACTCCCGACTACGCGCACACACGGCAACACTTATGCAGTTCTACTTTACAGACGGCGCCAACACACATTTACTCAAAAGCAAAGGAAAGAAGCCACCCTCATAGACAAAGGGGCAGACGGGCCTGAAGGCCAATATGTGCGCGGGACCTGAAGGAGCGGACAGGTCCGCGAGACCGGGTGGGTCCTACCCGCGTCCTCGTGGAACATTGGCGGACGAGCGCAGACGTGGCCGCGTGGCTGTGCCCCGACTCCGTGCTCCTTCGCGGGTTTCGTTGGCACGACGTTTGGAGTGGGGTGGGAATGGGGCCCCCTTGGTTGCACTATCTCAGCGCGGGGGAAAAGGGGGAATTGTTGATGCTCTGGGGGAGGGAGAATGGCTGGCTGGCTTCGGTCCCGCGACGAGCGATCTCCCACCGCGACCTCGTCGCCGACCGCCGTCCTTCTCGCCTCGGACCCGAGCTCCTTGGCCTCTTCCCCCAACTCTCCTCAGCCGACTGCAGAACCCAACTCGATGCCTTCGCCACCCGACTCCACTCTCTGCCACACTCCGCTCGATGACTCTCTTACCAAAACTCTCTCTCTCCCTTTGCCCCAAAACTCTGCCACCAAAACTGACTCTGCCACGATTCGCCTTGCACTCGGCGTTTTATAGGCCGGCAGGAGAACCAATATGCAAATTTCCGGATCAGGATGAGCTCGGGGGCGGAGCCACGCTCGCCCATTGGACGGAGGAAAAGTGGGCGTGAACCTCCCCTGAGCCTAGAATTTGCATATTTCGATTTCACATGGACGCGCCTGGAGGCGGGGCCAAGCCGCTCCGCGCTTGCTGATTGGACGGATCAGAAGTGGGCGTGTAGCATTCTTGATCCGAATTCTCCCTCGGAAAGGCCGCTATTTGCACTCGCGGCTCGGTGCGTATTTTGAACGAGCCCAAGACAGCCCGACGCTCAGTGTTCACAGGTGGTGCGGGAATGGCCGTAGAAGGAGAGAGGTGAGGGTAGTGGAGGGTTTTTGGTGGTGGGTTCAAAATAAAGATAGAACAGAAAAACGCCTAACTCAAAGCGTCGCAGCCCGAATGAATCACATAAATTCCCTCGAAACAACGGGTTTGGGGCGAACTACACATGTACTTCGAGTTATCTCACCTACGGGCCCTGAATGGTGGTTTGTGAATTTCCACAGCCGTAACAATATATATTTTGGTTCAATGTGAAGGTTTAAATAGTATTGCACAAACACTCAAGATTATTGTATTCATCTTGTATCATATTTATAATCATAAAAATCGACATTTCAACAGTGATAAAACTCCTTGGTTGTTGATTAAAACTCACCTCCAACCACGAGCATGGTTCCATTGTTACCAATGAAACCGTTGTTCGTCTCACTCTTTTTTATGTTACTGGCCAAAAACCAGCAATAATAGATTCCGACGTCACTCAGCTTCAGCTTCCGAATCTTCAAACTCACTTCCCCTGAACTTACATTACCTAAAATATCTGGCTGTTTGGGAGGTTTGATGGTTCCTTCGCGATTTAAATGACTGACGACACCGTTGTCATATTTCTGTATGAAAGACAATCCCTTGGTATCATTTTTTGTCCAGCTCATATAAGTAATCTTTCCATCGGTTTCTGGGAAAGTGAGGTCACAGGGTATAGTGGCATCACCATCCACTGTGCCCAGAACCTCTGGTAAAAAGCACAAGGTGTATGTTGATGAAATTGAACATTTCTTTTCCTTATGTTGAGCAAAAATACCTGAGAAAGAGAGAAGAACAAGAATGGGAAACAGAAAATAAAAGGAAGAAATTGGTAAATAACATTACATGTGATTCTGCGTTAAACTTATTTCATGAATATTGTTGTGGTTCTGCGAAACTGGCATTCCCCCCCGAGGTAATGGCACACAACAAATAGCAGTCCCGAGACAGTTATTTCATTAGTATTCGTTTTAGATAGCCCTTCCCTTATGTGTAGTGGGTTTATTGGACAATGTGCATTGTGAGGGCTTTATGTAGTGTTTTTCTTTCCATTCACTACCCACCTTTCATTCTTTGCCTTGTTTTACTTCGCTACCCACATGAGCTCTCTATTGCACAAGCATGCAGACCATAGTAACAGGGGCAACTCATTTACATATGCACACCCTTTCCCATTCAAACTGTGCACCACTATCCAACGAACGTTCCACCTGAGACTTCATCACATTTGAACCTCAATGTTGCAACATTTCACACACCATCAAGATTCCTTGATAAAAAAAAATCACCACATCATCGAACCACAACTCAAGCTCGCTTACATTCACCATCACCATCACAAACCAACACGACGGTCACCGCTGCGTTGACACTGCTAACATTCAACCACGGTCACCGCCAGTGACCAGCATTTGCTTTTTGGGACTGGCAGGGAATGGGGAAGTGTGGCGAACCATTGCCGACACACAGGTCTGGACATATGGACCTCTAACTTGAGGCACAAATGTGCGCTAAGCACCATTCGACGTCATATGGATAGCCCCAGCGTTCCACTCAATTACGGCCCTCAATGGGTGTCCAGCACCGGTTCGTGCTGGAGAGTGCAACTGAATGTCCTTGCACCATGTTAACTGCAGAGATGGATCGCATAGCAGAGTTCGGGTGCGTGAGGCCATTTCCGCTGCCGAAACCTCGCATGGGCGGAGCAAGTGCTGGGGTAATCGTCTGTACACCAATGAGAGTTCCGGGCACTGCCCCCCCAGGGGATTATAATGTCGTGCTCGGTTCTCTGGCTGGGCATTCTGGAAGCTCATGGTTATTCAGCTCCAGCTCTCAGTTCTCTGGCTGCACATTCTTATTCTTGGGGTCATGGTGCAATGGGTAACAGAGCTTGGCGGAGCAAGCCGAATGGAACGGAGTCCACAACCAAGTTGTCGAGCTAGATGCCAGACGAAGTGCAGTTAAACAGGATAGACAGTACACTTACAGACCTCTTACACTTCTTTGTTAAGCCAATCTTCTCACACGTTTTCTTCTTGGTTTCTGTCTCGTCCAATGAGGGCACACTAAAAGTGAATCAACAATTGCCCGGGCTTGTTGATCCATATGTTTTACATCTTCCTCTTTGCACATCATCTGCCAATCACTGCGCATCCCTCCCACTATGCACCATAGACACCTTCGGTTTTCCTCCCCCCTTCCGCTCCTCAGGGACTGAGTTCGCATTGGTCCATTGACCTCACCTGGTAAGAAAGAGGACAAAAACCACCTCATACCTTCTCTCTCTCTCTGGACTTTATAACTCCCTCAAGGAATTATTCCTATGGTGCCTGTTTTGTTAGCATAATTAAGATTGTATAAGATTAGGATTGGGTAACTCTGCACTCTCTCTTGTGTTTGTATGTAACAGTTTTTCTCCTGCTGCACATCACCAATCTTTTTTTCCCCCTGCTGTACGTATTTTGCTGTGCATTAAAACCTTTGCTTATTGTTCCACATGCCTTTCCTTGCAATTGCTAGAAATAAATTGCTATTATTGTGAATGTACCCAGTTTGGAGTGTCTTTTCCTCCATTGGTCTCGCATTGTCCACACATCGTGTTAGCCAGGAAGTTTTACCCTCCATGATTTGACCTGTTAGCTGATGCATACTTGGCAGCTCCACTCAGCTGCACCTGATCAGGTAAGATTAAGACAAGTATGCATCAAAGGCACGAGCCCCCCTTGATATCGTAATCCAAAGGTAAGGTCACCATGCGAGGTATTGACACTGCCAGGATGGCGGTACCTATCAGCATTTGTGGTTGATTAGCATTCCACCAAGCAGTGGAGTTATCCATGGCTTGTGGACTCAGGACTGTGTGTTCAGGAGAAACTTGAGTGCTTTTTCTCATGGTGAACCTCGAACCCCGGCCTGTAACTATTTGGTGTCAGGAGTGGGATTCCAACTCTGAGCACCAATTGCAAAACAATTTGGTGTTCAGGAGGGAGATTCGGACCTGCGGAGCGATCAGCACATCCCCAAAATTGTAAAAGAGCAGATTAGGGTGAAAATTTTAATAATTACATCTGCGGACAATGACGAATCAAGACGAGCTGATCCAGGTGGGTGTAAGTGAGGAAATGGAGGAAGAACCAATGGTACAGGAGGGTAGTATGGAGGAAGGTGATTTCTTGGGGAAATATTCGGTAGGGGGTGTGGCAAAGACATTGTAATACTTGGGGGCCCCCACCCCGAAATTCATTTCCCAGAGAATATGGTGCACCCTCTGAGCCCACACCCCAGAATAGCAGATCTGACTCAGCAGTGCCATTGGAAATGGACCAATTGGCATCAATGATGAGCCAGATAATGGGTGAGATGAAGGCAGTGGGCAACAAAATTGACATCCGGATGGATGCAATGAGCAATGATATGAAGGCGTTGAGCAGTAACATGGTGGGGAAGAATGATATTGAAGCAATGGGCATTGGAATAATGGCTGGGATAAAGGCAGGGCTGGCAGAAGTAAGGAGGGAGGCCAAAGCGGATGTAATGGCATTGAACGATGGAATCAGGATGATGGGTATTGAGGTAAATGTTCAGGTGAAGGTGGATGTGGAGGTGTTGGGCCAGGAGATAATGACAAGGATTGAGGCGGAGCGAGGGGAGATGAACTCGGTAAGGGAGAAGGTGGATGATGTTTGGACCGCGATGGAAGTGGTGATAAAGCAAATTATGGAAGTTCAGGAAGAAGTGACAAATAAAATTACGGAAGTGATAAATATAATGATGGAAATTAAAAATACACCCATGCGGGAGTGACGGTCATTTCTGCGAGAAATAACCAAACCGCACACCCTTATTAAGTGAAATAGCAAATGCAAGAAAATCTCTCCAATAGACCTTATTCCTCATCCGAGTTCGGAACATCTGAGCATGCGCAGTGCATTTTCAGCCTTAAATTTTGGTCAATTTCTCATCTATCACTAGCTCAAAGTTGCTGAAACTCGGCGATCTGTACTAAAAAAAAATATTCTCTACAAGGTAAAACCAAAACTAGCCTTCTAGCTGTTAAAATAAAAAAGTGTTGCGGTGTTCCGAACGAGAGCCGAATAGGGTCTATTTCCTGACTGACCACACAGCAGTAGCTGTCCACTGGACACCAATCACCAAATTTATATACTACACTCTCTTCTGCACCAATGCCAACGAGTCCATCAAATAATGTCCAGTGGGTAGATGGCCAAGAGTCCATAGAAGTAGGTGGTATAATCACTATCACTCGATGTAGTAGAGTAGGTAGGTCCAGAAGCAAATGGCAGACATTCAACTATGACACAAACCAGTCAGTCAGTGGATTTGATGGGTAGATACGTCGGCCTAGCCTTTTTGTTTTCCAATCTTTTATAAAAAGTGCAACAACAACACTGACGACACCACACTACTCACTCTTACTATCCACATAACAGTTCTGTTCGTTCAGTTCAGAATATTCCAGTGGACTTCACTGGACCAACCGATGACTAAGACAACCGATGACTGTGCACTATATGCAGGAATAATGTTTATTTGTGTACGACATAAGATAAACGCGGAAGGAAACCGGAAATATCGCAATCGCACATGGCGATTATTTGACGAAGCAGTGCTAAACACCGGGAATATCAAAAACACAACAACACCGTAAAAACTTCATATGACTGGACACCTGTCCCGTCGTGTCGGCTGCCGATCAATATTTGTGTCAAAAGAAGGATGGCGTATATCAAAGTGCTGGAAAACAATGGAGATCTCTCTATTGTTTTCCAGCACTTTGACGTATATTAAACACATAACGACATGCCATCCGATATTTTTCGATTCTGATAGCTTCTATGACCTAGGCCTATGGCGATTTGCCGATTTGGTGGGGACATTTGGCTATGAGTGGGGGTACCTAAAAAGCTATGCTATGGGCAGGCAGGTGGGCCGCAGGCGGGCAGGCAGGCAGATTATATAATACGAGTCACAAACCGAGAGTTAACGAATACCCAGCACGAGGACGACCTTTACAAGCATGAGTTCCTGTTACAAGGGTGTAGTGTTCTCGGGTCAGGGGGGATTTTTGGCCAACTTTGAAGTCACGTGACGCGAAAACGAAAGCGAATATCGAAAATCCGGCCAGACCAAATCTAGATATTGTCCCATACATTCATATGCCATAATCAAATTCAAGATAACTTAAGAAATGTAGGAGGAGATAGATTTTGAAAATCGTCATTTTGAAACTGCATGAAGTAATTTTCGCAAAATTCAAAGTCACGTGACATGTATGTATTCAAAGATATCGGTATCCTTTCAAATGGACATGAAAGACAAGGTCAGCTGCTATGCAATGACACCATTCACTAACTTTTACCATGCCCAGTAGAGAATATATAGCCTCATGTAGGTAGGGCAGTTTTTGCAAACTTTGAAGTCACGTGACGCGAAAACGAAAGTGAAAATCGAAAATCCGTCCTGACCAAATTTAGATATTATCCCATACATTCATATGCCACAATCAAATTCAAGATCGCTTGAAAAATGTAGGAGGAGATAGATTTTGAAAACCGTCATTTTCGCATTTTTTGCGAAATTTGAAGTCACGTGACACGAAAACAAAAGCGAATATCGAAAATCCGGCCCAACAAAATTTAGATATTGTCCCATAGATTCATTTGCTACAATCAAATTCAAGATCGCTTGAGAAATGGTGGAGGAGATAGAATTTGAAAATCGTCATTTTCGCAACTTCAAAGGCCTCGTGACCTTGACAGTCATACCATCGTGTACGTCTCATCGACCTCTATCAGGATCATTAATGACCAGATCTCCCGCTTCAACTTCATTGTGGACGGATGGACGGACGGACGGATCGTCACCTCTCCTCTCAACACCCATATTATTAGGTCATGCTCGAAGAGATGACCTAAAAAGGAGGCAATTACTGCCCAGTATGAGACAGTGCCTGCGTTTGATGATTTCACTTGGATTAGTAATTAGTGTAAAGGAATGTACGGCACCAATTAGCATGCTGCCTGATAGGCTCAGGTGTTTCGTTGGGACTCCAGTGGCTTGTCACCGGCTCAGAGCACGAAAATAAATTTGTCGGTGCGATCGCTTTTACGCAGTTTGGCGGGACTTGGACTGGGCAACTGTGCCAGCCTGACGACTGCAAAAGTATTTATATATTTACAACAAATGTTGGCCTTTCTTCTTTATCCATTTTTCTGTTCTTCTTGCTACATTTTGTTTTCTTCTTCCATTCTGATTTATATTTCTCTCTTTGACCATGATGGTTTTGTAACTTGGATAACTGTTACATTTACCTCATCCATAGAGTGATTTCTCCTCATACAATCACAATCATTACAACTACCCTGATACTTCTCAATCATTCTTGCTTTTATGTTATCTGATTGCAGAAAAGTACTTTATCTACTGTTGTTTACCACTATTTATCCAAAATTACTCACAATATAATTACTCACTATATCCCACTCCTCCTTTACCACTTGTTATCCAAATTACTCACAAATTACTCACCATCACTATATATATATATATATATAATCTGTGAGGGATACACAGAAAAAAAAACATGAAATTCATCCATATCATTCTATACCAAGGGTAACTTTTAATACATGGATGAAAATGCACACGTTTAATAAGCAGAATGAAAAAAAAATCTGCTTGCATGATCCTTACCTTGTAAAAGAGCTGCCCAGTAAAGAAGCTGCCAAGGAGGAATGTGAATTAGGGGTGAATGGCGGTAAAACATTGAGAGAGACATCGCAGAGACTGAAATCAAACACAATGGAGATTGAGATTTGTGTCTTGTTATATCACCGAGAATTCAGGAACAAGGATAGATGATGTGTCAACTTCCCAAACATGGATGAGCAGAGAAATTGTGAAAATCTCTTCCTTCCCCTTTGGATGGTTGTACAATTGCCTAAACTAAACCCCAAAAAAAGGATTTCATTTAAACTCAATTTGTAATATACATGCCATGTACTGTATTGAAACAAAGTGAGGAGTTTAAGTAAATTATTTATTAAAATAACGAATACCAGACTCGGTGGCAGAATGGTTAGAGCATCTGCGCTGAATCTAGGTCGGTGGTTTAAACTTGATCCTGTTCGAGTCATACCAAAGATTTTCAACATGGTATGTGCTGCTTGTTTGCTTGATTCTCAGCTTAGAAAAGATAGAGCACGGAAAAGGAACATAGGTTGGCAACCAATGGTCAATATCGTTGGCAACGATTGTGCATGCTTGTTAGGACAAATGACCTGTGTCGAAGTTTCCTTGTAAAGGAATTCGTTTTACAAAGAAGCTTTCAAGATGGAGGATCCAGAAAAGCAATCACCATCTGATACACCATTTTCTGTCTTCGATGCTTGTTGCAGTATTGGGGTAATTGGAGAAATATCATTATGATTGGGGCTGGAGTTGTAATAAGTATGATATGATTTGGTTGTAATCGAAAATTGTTAAATTTTACAATGTGTATATTTCACTTAAACAAAGCCAAGGCTCAGCAAATTCCATTCATTTGTTCTTCAGTCAGGACGGAGTCAGGACTTCAATCAGGATAAATACTCGAAGAGATATCAGTAACGCATGGTGGAAAAATAAATCTCTTCTTCAGAAAGGGGAAGTTCAAATACCACATCAGGAACATATTATCTCTGATGCTTTATATACCCTACCCATTATGTACAAAGGGAGAGAGTGAAGGAGGGGGACAGATTTGAAGGTAAAATTTATTTTACAACAGAATTGTCCAGTATGTGACAAAAATGAATTTTGTCCAACATTGCAATGTTACATCAAATCATCCATTATATCTGGAGCCTGTGGGATCCCTGTGACTGAATCCAGTTTCCTGTTACTGAGTCAAATTTCGATATACTGATGAAGCTGTTGCAGAACCAGGCATTCTTGCATTTGTTTTGATCAGTGATGCTCTCCAAGGCAGACATGAATAACAAAGCTTGTTTACCCCATGTACCCCACCCCATCCCTCTTCCTTCCACAGATATCCTTTTGTCTTTGTGCCCCACTATTTTGTGCTTCCCTCTCCCACCCCTCTTGTTTCCTGCCTTATTATATGTTTCAGTGTATTCGTTTTTACATGAGCCTCGACTTGGTATACAAAAAAAACAAAGCAATCAACACATTGACCAGGCTGTTAAGAACAAAAGGCACTCTCCCCCTTTACCCCCATGGAATCGTTGCACTGTTTACTGTACTAGTTCCCAAGCTGTGGAGAATCAGGTCAGGTTCGATCATTGACCTGCTACAGGTACCATGTAAACCTGTACTAACCTGTTCCATGGTCGGGTTGTCGGCGACTAAACCGTCTCCCCCACCAGGTTTTCTGGTGAGGAGGGTGTTTGGATATGGACACCCAGCAGGATTAAAAACAAAACCTGTCAAAGGGCGGAGGAGCTCCTTGTGAGCCAACAGCCATCCATATCTAGTGCCCAACTGTGTCTGCGGACGTCCTCCTGCAGTTGGGTCACTTCTTATTAGGAGGTTGGTGGCAGGATTTGCGCTCCGCCCTCCGTAAAACCCTTCATTCCGCAAAACGCAAAAACGCAAAAAAATCTGAAAACCCACTCCGTGGGAGTACCTCCTGTGCAGCTTCCCTTCGCAGGGCAGCTCACCGGATGACGGGATTGGGGCAAAGCCTTCGGGACCCCCAATCTTTGATAGGAGGGAAACCACGGGGTAACATCCCTGGGTCAGATTGCGGGAGAGTGTGTCAGAGTGGTGCTGAGGTGTCGTCCACCAGACGGCGGTCTCCTTGGGTTAACCTGAGGCGGTCCCTTCGGGTGGGTGCCTGGAATGTCCTATCCCGACGAGAGGATGATCACCTGTCTCTGTTATCATCTGAGCTCAAGCGTTTGGACATCGGGATTGCAGCTCTCTCTGAGGTTCGGAGACCGGATTGCGGCGAGATAATGGTGGGTGGTTACACCTACTATTGGTCTGGTCGCTCTGATGGTTACCATACCCAAGGAGTTGCTGTAGCTGTGTCCAATAAGCTGACCCCAATTATAATTGAGGTAATACCGGTCAACGAGCGTATTATGAGATTAAGGATTCGTCACTCCCTCGGTGTCATTTCCCTGGTCTCTGTTTATGCTCCGACTGAGGCGAGTGATCTTACCGTGAAGGATGCATTCTACGCCACACTCGAGTCTGTGGTTGATCGGTGCCCCAGACGAGATACACTTCTAGTCTTGGGGGATTTCAATGCATCGACTGGAACTGATAGGGATGGTTATGAGGTGTGTGTTGGTCCCCATGGGTCAGGAACTATGAACCAGAATGGCACTAAGTTCCTTGACTTTGCAAGAAGTCATGGACTTAGGGTGGCTGGTTCATGGTTTCAGCGCCCACAAGCTCATCGCTGGACTTGGTATTCCAACGCTGGCGGTGTGGCAAAGGAGATTGACCATGTCCTCATTGACGGTCGTTGGAGGTTGATCCAGAACTGCAGGGTCTACCGGAGTGCTCAGTTCCTCAATACTGACCACAGGCTTGTTGTAGCAACTCTAAAGCTGCACCTTAAATCCTGGAGAATGGTACCATCCCAGCCGAGGCTGGATGTTGCCAAGCTCAGGGATGAGAGAGTAGCTGAGGAGTTTGTGAACAGGCTGAGTGGACACTTGGGGGGTCTGGGTGCTTTGGGGGGTCCTGAAGAGTTGTGGAGCGCCTTCAAGACCACCGTCCTTGATGTTGCCAGTGGATGCCTTGGAGCTCACTGCAGGGCAAAGAAGAATTTTGTCTCTTAAGGGACATTGGATACCGTTGACCAGAGTCGCAGGGCCAGGCTGAATGGCAGAGCTGAGCTGTTCAGGGAGCTGAGGCGTAAAACTGTACGTGCACTGAGGGTGGACAAGGAGGCCTATGTGCGAGGAATCTGTGAGGGGGTAGAGCATCACCTGTGGACAGGTGATTCTCGTCCCGCTTACAGGGGAATTCGCGCATTACGTTCATCCAAGCCCATCCCTCGGAGCACTGCAGTTCGAGCAGAGAGTGGTAGGCTCTTGACAGAGGAGTCTGAAGTGAAGGCCCGCTGGGCCGGTTACTTTGAGTGGTTGTACCAGGCTGATCCCCCAACTGTCGAGTTGGACGTCAAGGGTGTTACAATCCCTGTTGCTGACCCTCGAATCAACTGTGGTCCACCTACGCTTGTGGAAACACGGGCTGCGGTGAACCAGTTGAAACGGGGCAAAGCTCCAGGGATCTGTGGCATCCATGCCGAACTTCTCAAGGCTGGTGGAAATGCTGCACTCGTGTTGTTGCATGCAGTTTTGTGCTCTGCCTGGAACACAGGCATCATCCCAACTGACTGGAAGAGGGGCCTTGTTGTCCCTCTCTGGAAAGGGAAGGGAGATCGCCAAGACTGCAACAACTACCGAGGGGTGACGCTGCTCTCAGTGCCGGGCAAGGTCTTTGCTCGGATAATTCTCGATAGGGTTCGCCACCATCTGCTTGAGCACCAGCGTCCAGAGCAGTCAGGCTTTACACCAAAGAGGTCAACGATTGACCGTATCCTTGCACTTCGTGTCCTCACCGAACGCAGACGAGAGTTTCGGCAGGCGCTGCTTGCAGCCTATGTTGATCTCTGTAAAGCGTTCGATTCAGTGAATCGGGATGTCCTCTGGAGGATTCTTGGTCTTCGTGGGGTGCCACCAAAACTGATCAATCTGATGTCTGAACTCTACTCTGGTACTGAGAGTGCTGTGAAGTGTGGTGGTACCATCTCTGACTTATTTCCAGTTGTTACTGGAGTTCGTCAGGGATGTGTACTTGCCCCCACACTTTTCAGCACTTGTATGGACTGGATTCTAGGGAGGATGTCGGAGAGATTAAGTTGCGGTGCGTCATTTGGGAATGTCATGATCTCGGACCTTGACTTTGCAGATGATGCAGTCATCTTTGCGGAGACTTTAGACATCCTCTTGGGGGCCCTCGAGGTGCTGAATGAGGAGTCGGAGCCGTTGGGATTACGGGTTTCTTGGGTCAAAACTAAGATCCAGGCTTTCGGTGACATCTTGGATGCTGCTGTCCTGTCTGTGTCTGTTTGTGGTGAGGATGTTGAGGTCGTGGAGAGATTCACTTACCTTGGCAGTGATATTCATGTCTCTGCTGGCTGCGAGTCAGAGGTCAATAGACGTCTGGGTCGGGCCTGGGGAGTCATGGATTCACTGGATCATGGGGTGTGGCGCTGCCGGTACCTGTGCGGGAGGACGAAAGTCCGAGTCTTCAGGTCCTTGGTACTTCCAGTCTTGCTCTATGGGTGCGAGACTTGGACTCTGACCAAGGATCTGAGACGGAGACTTAATTCTTTTGGTACCAGGTCTCTTCGGAGAATCCTTGGCTATCGCTGGTCGGATTTTGTGTCCAACGAGCGGTCGCTGAGAGAGACTCGGATGAGATTTGTTACCTGCATGATCCGTGAGCATCAGTTGCGGCTGTATGGACATGTGGCTCGTTTTCCTGACTCTGATCCTGCTCACCAGATTCTCTCAGCGAGGGAGTCTCATGAGTGGAGGAGGCCAGTGGGTCGACCACGTGCCTCATGGTTGCAACAGGTAGACCATCATCTCAAGGAGATGGGGATGGGCCTGGCATCTGCCTGGGGGATGGCCAGACGGAGGCCCCTGGAGTACCAGCGGAAAGTGGACGCAGCGACGTGCTGTTCTGGCACATGCTCCCATACCTGACCTGACCTGTGGAGAATCCCCCTGACCACTCTCACTTCAGGAGAAAATTTCCCCATTTATTTGGGGGTAAATTGGACCTCCATTGAACTATATTTTGAAAATGTCCCTTTTATTGTCAATGGGGTTACCTAATGGCTAAATAGGGAACACATAAAATAGTTATTGATCAGTAAATGTTGCCTAAGTGTCATTTAAATCCTCAATTCGGAAGGGACAAAGTTGCATGTATCAAAACATCTCTAACTACCTTCATCATTTGAGTTCATATTGTCACCATTCCTTCTCATACATTCTCTCTCTTTTCCTGATGTTATTCAACTGGGTCAGCATTTTGCGACATTCTGGGAGTTTTTTGAGGCCGGCAGTCCAATGAGACTCAGGCAGGGGACACGTTTTGCGGCAGTGGGGGCAGGGTACGAGGTAGCCCATAAAAAGTGGCCCCATCGTACAAGGTAATTAAAATTCTCAGATCCGGATCTTCACCAAAATTAAGCGTTGCTTTCCTTGGCCGGTCACCTTCATATACAAAAAAATTCAGAACGATGACTTGAAAACTGTGGCCAAAAATCTGGAGACAAACAAACAAACAAACAAAGACAGACAGACAGACAGACACAACAGACCAACATTCTTGGCGAAAAATTTTTTCGCCAAGTAACAAACAGAATTTTTATAATGTAGAATTTCGCTTTGTTGCTCATTACATTTGGCTTACTTTCAAAAAGATAGAAATAAGATTTTTGTTTTGCATTTTAGGATAAGCATCCAATCTGTAACTAAATTGCTGTTACTGGCACACGAAGCAAAAAGCAGGGTTCAGCGATCGGTTCACTTCTGTCTGTATCTACATGTCACTTTATGATTGAGGAACAATTATTTTAAATTGAATCTTATATTTTGAACATGAATAAGAAAACAAACCCGAAGTGGTGCAGTAATTTGGCTATGAATTTGTTCAGATCGTGCATGCACAGAGAGAATTGTGATAATTATTTTTGTCCGTCTGTTGACCATTATCAGTATGGCCATTATCATTATCAGGACTCCCACCCATTCATGCATGTCCTCCTTCCCTAATATTTAAATAAACAATTTGTCAATAATTGTTGTGAATCTCTGTAAATCTCGTTTTATAATTTGGTGTTGCATCATCACTCTGCAACATGAGAGCCATTAACAGTTTAGTATTTGCAATGATAAACTTCTATAATAACATTGTTATGCAAGATCTTCTCTTTGCAACCTCATTTCCCCATTTTTAACGTTTACAGTTTCAAACTTGTGGTACTCACAAGTGTCATGCTTTTCCTTATGAAATGCAAGCAAATAAAATGTGGAGAGCAGGCCAACAGGATGAAAATTTAAAATCAGTGCAATGGTTTCTGAGAGGGAATTCCAGGAAAATTAATAGGAAAAGTATTTGGAAAGACGTTCTTTCTTGAAACTTAGTGCACTGTTTCTACAGTGGCCTGCAAGCATATTCACCCCCCTCCCCCTCCACCCCCACTAATAATGCCACAATTAGATTAATTACAAATTATGCAGAAACATTTTTTCCGAATGAACCTTTTTATTTATAACTGAAGAAATCAAAGTCAGCACTGTTTTAGTTGAAGGAGGTTACACGTCAGGAATACCTGTAAAACACGTGGACAAATCAAAATACATAGTTGTAAAAGTATTCAGCCCCTTAGGCCAGTACTTGGTGGAAGTACCTTTCGCAGCTCTGACTGCTTTGAGTATTTTTGGGTAGATCTCTACCAGCTTTTTTCAGTGAGATGGTGAAATCTTTGCCCATTCTTCACATGAACATTCCTCCAGTTCTGCCAAGTTTGATGGGAATCGTCGATGGACTGCAACCTTCAAGTTCAATTAGGTTCAAGTCAGAATGCTGACTGGGCCACTCAAGAACATATATTTTCTTCTTATTCAACAACTCCAGTGTGGCATTATATTTGTGCTTCGGATCACTGTCCTGATGAAATGTGAATCTCCAACCCACTTTCAAATTCAGGGCTGACTCAAGCTGATTTTCATCAAGGATTCTCCTGCACTTTGCACCATCCCTTGTGCCTAACAAGCTTGTCAGTCCCTGCGAATTCATCCTTCCATCCACTGGGACCATACTCTGTGCAGAGCATTGGTGCTGCCTCAGCAGTCTCCCTGGCAATTAAGCACAATTCTTGATGGGTCGCCATTCCAACAAAGTATACCAACATGCTGGCACTCATTTTGCCGACCTCAGAAGGATGACAGGCCAAGTTAACCCCACCTGGTATTAATTCAACAGCTGAGCGGGATTTGAACTTGGGACACTTGGATCCCAAGCCCACAACCCTAACCATTAAGCAAACACCAGGCATACAAGTTACAATGACCAATCAAAAATGTTATCCCAAAGTAAAACTGATGTTGAAAAGTGAAACTGAAATGACTGATCGATGGATCATCGAATGGGAAACCAGGAATTGCCGAAAGCAAAGCTGTTTCAAAAGGAGAGATGCAACTTTAAATGTATATTTTCAATCTTTTTGAAACACCCTGTATATGTGTACATATATATAGTGTCCCAAAAAAAAATATACAACTTTAAAAATGCTTCGTTTGATCTTAAAAAAGCAGTAATTTTGTCACTAATGCCTCATTTCTTGTTGCAGAGACCCTGAAGTTTATTTTGATAACAAGCAAGCGCCAGAAAAATGCCAAGATTGACCATACAACAACGGATGAAAATTGTTGAACTTTGGCACCAGACAAAAAGTGTCATACAGGTGCAACGTCTTTACTCGAGACATTTCGGTATCCACTTGCGCCATGCACCAAACTTTCGGACAATAAAGTGTACCATCGCAAAGTTTACCAATGTGGGAACAATCTGTGACCTTCACAAGGGTCACAGTGGTCGGAAGAGGACAGGTCGTAGTGAAGAAAATGTGGAAACTGTGAGACAGGCGGTCGTTCAGAGTCCAAAAAAATCGATTTGATGACTTTCTGCCAAGACAAACATTCAAAAGAGAACCGTTCAGAGGATCCTTCGCCAAGACATTCATGCCTTTCGATACAAAATTCAAACGGAAACTGCGCTTACTCATCACCAGAAACGCAAACGACTAGACTTTGCAAATTGGTTCTCAGGAAAGTTGGAGGAAGATGCAGACTTCCTCAAAAAAAATTCACATGACAGACGAATGCCATGCTCACTTGTCCGGGGAGGTAAACAAGCAAAACTTTCGGTACTGGAGAACTGAAAACCCTGGAATTGCATCAACTGAACTGGTGCCTCGATCTGTTCTCAAAGTCATCATGTGGGTGGCGGTTGGTTGGTATGGGATAATTGGTCCATACTTCTTTGAAGATGACCAGGGACGCACTCGCATGGTAAACCAGAGGAACTATCGTGAAATGATTCAGGAATTCTATCTGCCTGAGCTACGTACTCAGGCCCGTAGGAGTAACAACCTGATCCAGATGAGAACCCAGTGGTTCCAGCAGGATGGGGCACCGCCCCATACAGCCAGGGAAACAAGGCATTTTATCAACCAACATTTTGAAGGCCGCTTTATCTCCCTCTACGAAGACGTTGAGTGGCCACCGTATTCCCCTGACCTTACTCCTCCAGACTTCTTCTTGTGGGGGTATCTCAAGGACAGGATCTATGGAAACCCTCGGCCTCAGACTCTTGATCAGCTGAAGGAAAACATCCACTGAGAAATCCAGAACATTCCTCAGGAAACGTTTCCCAAAGTGATGGAGAACATGACAACGCGTTTGCAGGCAGTGATCGGACAACGTGGAGCCTACGTCGAACATGTGGTCTAAAAGAAAATGACGATTATATCCCAAAATTTAAATTTTGGTGGCAATTTTATAGCTTTGCTTGCTCCCAATTTCCTATTCTGCTCTCTCGTTTGCTTTTAATCGAAATATACTCTTGCTGGCTGCTTGGAAAGGAGAACAGAGGAACAGTATGTGCAAAGATAAGAATATGGTTTAAACCTCGAGTCATCCAGAGGAACGCTGTGTGAGCAGCATTAGGAACATGACTTTTTGTTCCTCTTATCTTTCTTATTGTTCCACAAATGTAAACAGAAATGAATGAAATGAATTTGTCCAAAAATAAAACCGACTATATAAGGCAGTGATATAACCGTCTCTGGTAGAGCGGCGGCACTCTCCGGGCTTCCTCAATTACGTAATTGGTCTTCCTGGTGGTGTGTTGCTCTCCGTGTACACGTATGATAAATAATAAACAGTTTTCTCTCAAGTACATCGACGTCTTCATACCTCAACTGAAAGGGTGATCGACGTTCCGACACACACACACACACACACACACACACACACACACACACACACACACACACACACACACACACACACACACACACACACACACACACACACACACACACACTGGTTCTTTCCTCCGCATGTTGAAATTGAAACGCACACAGCACGTAGACTTTTAGATTAGGTATCTCCATAATGAACGTCAAGAAGAGCGCTTTCCATATCGGGCTTATTCTGTCATTTAATGCATTGGGTTGGGTAGTTCGGGCCCCTCTCAACCAGGTGGGATGATTGATGTTGGAGAGTGATGACGTGTGCCGTGACGGCAGTCATCACACAGGGCGTGCGTGTTTTACTGCCCTCACGTTCAACTGTGCGTTACGTACCCCAGGATTCAGGGAATCGCGCCAAATTCTCCGATTACCCTCTATTGTTTAAAAGGCCCACAAAAGCATTGTTTGTCTGTCTGTCTGTCTGGACGTCTATGGTCTACCATGCAATGTAATTTGTTGTCAGCTTCCCCTGTGCTGTATTTCGTCTCCTTAATCCCCGTTTAGTCTCCTTCACCCCAAATGACTGGTAAACGAACAAAGACACGACCCAGCCTCCCTAAAATGATTGCCCCATTCGCTGGCTTTGTGCCATGAACATTGTTGGATGTTTGGGATTTGTCCCCAGGAGCATTGGGGTTGAAGGGATTTTCCACTTAAGTGTGGAGCTCTGGTCATGACGACAGCCAGCTCGGCTGGTCTGACCTGGCCCAATGGCCAGTCCCAGGCCGTCTCGGAGGATCTGACATGTGGCTATTTGGCCCCGCCTGCGCCCAGGGCTACAAAGCTGCGCTTGGTGCACTGATACTGATTCTCATTCTTTCTCTAAACTATCCTGGTCTCAGACTCTGCATTGCTCTTGTTTCTTCCCTGGTCCTGGAGTCTTTGCTTCATGCTCCCGATGGAGCTGGTGGACCCTCGGTCGTGGCGATCAGTGTGGGGGCCATTTCGGAGAGCAGCACCAATTTGGGGAGGGTGATGTTGACATACGTACCAGTCCCAATATGTCTCCCCATATGTGTGGTCTGATGGGTACCCTGTTTTGTTAGCCGGTTGATAAGGCATAGGTTAAGTCTGCACCTTGCCCATTTGCTGTCCCTTTTTATAAATACACACCTTCATTCCACTTTTTATATTTCATTTCCCCTTTTCCTGCCCCGCTTTTCCTTCGACGCCATGAAAGCTCTCAAGATCCCCTCTCACTTTCCCGTACCCCTCGTCGCTTATTGTCAATAAATTATTGGTTCCCACTGGGTTGAGAGGGGCCCGAACTACCCAACCCAATGCATTACATGACAGTGACCACTACATTCGTTATGTCTGTGTGTCTGTGTGTCCAGAGCATAACTCCGTGGACTTTGATGCAATCTTGATGAAATTTGGTTATGTGTTCGATATCAATGTCTAGTTGTGTTCGCCTGGATGAGGGCATGCGACAGCTCCAAAAAAAGCCATTTTTAGGGGGTAGGGTCAGGTCAGGTATGGGAGCATGTGCCAGAACAGCACGTCGCTGCGTCCACTTTCCGCCGGTACTCCAGGGGCCTCCGTCTGGCCATCCCCCAGGCAGATGCCAGGCCCAACCCCATCTCCTTGAGATGATGGTCAACCTGTTGCAACCATGAGGCATGTGGTCGACCCACTGGCCTCCTCCACTCATGAGACTCCCTCGCTGAGAGAATTTGGTGAGCAGGATCAGAGTCAGGAAAACGAGCCACATGTCCATACAGCCGCAACTGACGCTCACGGACTATGCAGGTAACAAATCTCATCCGAGTCTCTCTCAGCAACCGCTCGTTGGACACAAAATCCGACCAGCGATAGCCAAGGATTCTCCAAAGAGACCTGGTACCAAAGGAATTAAGTCTCCGTCTCAGATCCTTGGTCAGAGTCCAAGTCTCGCACCCATAGAGCAAGACTGGAAGTACCAAGGACCTGAAGACTCGGACTTTCGTCCTCCCGCACAGGTACCGGCAGCGCCACACCCCATGATCCAGTGAATCCATGACTCCCCAGGCCCGACCCAGACGTCTATTGACCTCTGACTCGCAGCCAGCAGAGACATGAATATCACTGCCAAGGTAAGTGAATCTCTCCACGACCTCAACATCCTCACCACAAACAGACACAGACAGGACAGCAGCATCCAAGATGTCACCGAAAGCCTGGATCTTAGTTTTGACCCAAGAAACCCGTAATCCCAACGGCTCCGACTCCTCATTCAGCACCTCGAGGGCCCCCAAGAGGATGTCTAAAGTCTCCGCAAAGATGACTGCATCATCTGCAAAGTCAAGGTCCGAGATCTTGACATTCCCAAATGACGCACCGCAACTTGATCTCTCAGACATCCTCCCTAGAATCCAGTCCATACAAGTGCTGAAAAGTGTGGGGACCAGTACACATCCCTGACGAACTCCAGTAACAACTGGAAATAAGTCAGAGATGGTACCACCACACTTCACAGCACTCTCAGTACCAGAGTAGAGTTCAGACATCAGATCGATCAGTTTTGGTGGCACCCCACGAAGACCAAGAATCCTCCAGAGGACATCCCGATTCACTGAATCGAACGCTTTACAGAGATCAACATAGGCTGCAAGCAGCCCCTGCCGAAACTCTCGTCTGCGTTCGGTGAGGACACGAAGTGCAAGGATACGGTCAATCGTTGACCTCTTTGGTGTAAAGCCTGACTGCTCTGGACGCTGGTGCTCAAGCAGATGGTGGCGAACCCTATCGAGAATTATCCGAGCAAAGACCTTGCCTGGCACTGAGAGCAGCGTCACCCCTCGGTAGTTGTTGCAGTCTTGGCGATCACCCTTCCCTTTCCAGAGAGGGACAACAAGGCCCCTCTTCCAGTCAGTTGGGATGATGCCTGTGTTCCAGGCAGAGCACAAAACTGCATGCAACGACACGAGTGCAGCATTTCCACCAGCCTTGAGAAGTTCGGCATGGATGCCACAGATCCCTGGAGCTTTGCCCCGTTTCAACTGGCTCACCGCAGCCCGTGTTTCCACAAGCGTAGGTGGACCACAGTTGATTCGAGGGTCAGCAACAGGAATTGTAACACCCTTGACGTCCAACTCGACAGTTGGGGGATCAGCTTGGTACAACCGCTCAAAGCAACCGGCCCAGCGGGCCTTCACTTCAGACTCCTCTGTCAAGAGCCTACCACTCTCTGCTCGAACTGCAGTGCTCCGAGGGATGGGCTTGGATGAACGTAATGCGCGAATTCCCCTGTAAGCGGGACGAGAATCACCTGTCCACAGGTGATGCTCTACCCCCTCACAGATTTGTCGCACATAGGCCTCCTTGTCCACCCTCAGTGCACGTACAGTTTTACGCCTCAGCTCCCTGAACAGCTCAGCTCTGCCATTCAGCCTGGCCCTGCGACTCTGGTCAATGGTATCCAGTGTCCCTTGAGAGACAAAATTCTTCTTTGCCCTGCGGTGAGCTCCAAGGCATCCACCGGCAACATCAAGGACGGTGGTCTTGAAGGCGCTCCACAACTCTTCAGGACCCCCCAAAGCACCC
Organism: Eptatretus burgeri; assembly: GCF_056783735.1. Classification (NCBI taxonomy): domain Eukaryota; kingdom Metazoa; phylum Chordata; class Myxini; order Myxiniformes; family Myxinidae; genus Eptatretus; species Eptatretus burgeri. The sequence goes on from NC_140961.1 coordinate 26,298,042, forward strand.
AGACCCCCCAAGTGTCCACTCAGCCTGTTCGCAAACTCCTCAGCTACTCTCTCATCCCTGAGCTTGGCAACATCCAGCCTCGGCTGGGATGGTACCATTCTCCAGGATTTAAGGTGCAGCTTTAGAGTTGCTACAACAAGCCTGTGGTCAGTGTTGAGGAACTGAGCACTCCGGTAGACCCTGCAGTTCTGGATCATCCTCCAACGACCGTCAATGAGGACATGGTCAATCTCCTTTGCCACACCGCCAGCGTTGGAATACCAAGTCCAGCGATGAGCTTGTGGGCGCTGAAACCATGAACCAGCCACCCGAAGTCCATGACTTCTTGCAAAGTCAAGGAACTTAGTGCCATTCTGGTTCATAGTTCCTGACCCATGGGGACCAATACACACCTCCTAACCGTCCCTATCAGTTCCAGTCGATGCATTGAAATCCCCCAAGACTAGAAGTGTATCTCGTCTGGGGCACTGATCAACCACAGACTCGAGTGTGGCGTAGAATGTGTCCTTCATGGTGAGATCACTCGCCTCAGTCGGAGCATAAACAGAGACCAGGGAAATGACACCGAAGGAGTGACGAATCCTTAATCTCATAATACGCTCGTTGACCGGTGTTACCTCAATTATCATTGAGCTCAGCTTATTGGACACAGCTACAGCAACTCCTTGGGTATGGTAACCATCAGAGCGACCAGACCAATAGTAGGTGTAACCACCCACCATTATCTCGCCGCGATCCGGTCTCCGAACCTCAGAGAGAGCTGCAATCCCGATGTCCAAACGCTTGAGCTCAGATGATAACAGAGACAGGTGATCATCCTCTCTTAGGGATAGGACATTCCAGGCACCCACCCGAAGGGACCGCCTCAGGTTAACCCAAGGAGACCGCCGTCTGGTGGACGACACCTCAGCACCACGACGACACACTCCGCAATCTGACCCAGGGATGTTACCCCGTGGTTTCCCTCCGATAAAAGATTGGGGGTCCCGAAGGCTTTGCCCCAATCCCGTCATCCGGTGAGCTGCCCTGCGAAGGGAAGCTGCACAGGAGGTACTCCCACGGAGTGGGTTTTCAGATTTTTTTGCGTTTTTGCGTTTTGCGGAATGAAGGGTTTTACGATGGCCGGAGTGCAAATCCTGCCACCAACCTCCTAATAAGAAGTGACCCAACTGCAGGAGGACGTCCGCAGACAAAGTTGGGCACTCGATATGGATGGCCGTTGGCTCACAAGGAGCTCCTCCGCCCCTTTCGGGGGTAGTCGGATTAAAAATCTATCTTCTCTTGGGGAATTGACTGAATGGAATGGGTTCTTCAGTATTTGAATAGCAAAATGAATTATCTAAAAGTTGTCGTCTGAATTTTTCATTTTCGTCCCAAGGTCAAGGTCATAAGGTCAAAAACTTAGAAAATTGCGAATTTTGACATAAAAATCAAACGACCGCCCAAACTTTGAGAGCAGGATGACAATATTTTTTACGCATAATCTTGAGGTCATTCCGCACCGAAAGTCTTGAAACCATTTTGCTCCATCTCGAACACCTTTCCCATGGCGCCCCCTTCAAGTTTGTTTTTACGCTGATTTCATCAAAGTATGGATAATCCGAGGAGTGCGAAATGCCATATAGCCAATATAACGTTATATTGTTCCTGGAATGTTCCAGAGGAAGTTTTTCACGAAAGGTCATAATCCTTGACCTTTGACCTTTAAAGGCTACAAACGTGAAATTTTCAAAGTTGTGGGAATCAAACCGGGTTTTCGACCTTCTTCGATGAACCAACTCCAATAAGCTATAGCACGTATCCTGTTTCCCTATTTTATTGTCCAGAACTTGTTTTGTGACCTTTAAAGGTGATGCAAAGGTCAAATTTTGAAAGTTGTTGAACGAAACCAGGTTTTCGACATTTTGCAGCTAATAACCCGTCACCCGTACCACATCATGTTGATCATTTTTATAACTTGGTCAAAAATTATCACATTGTCTCATCCTTGACTTCTGAAACAATCTACATCGTCAAATACCGCTCGTGAACCATTGTAGTCTTCAGACTTGTTTTTGTTATATTTCCATTCTGCCAGTGTTTGTCCTTTCTTCTGTTAGTCCAGCAATGTCCGTATGAACATTACCCGGGAGGTTATAATTCCCCACAAATGGGCTCTCATACGAGTCCGGCATTGTGCGTGCGGCAAGCTCAGCTGCATTATTCAAGATCCATTAAAGATAACAAGAGCATAATGGCCGAGGGTGAGATTCCCTGATAATATACATACATATACAGGGGCTGCAAAAGTAGGTATACAGTAAGGATTATACCAGTGGTGCTGGGATTAATTTAATTTGAACATTTGAGGGATTAATATGTTTATTATTGATATGTTATTATTGATATGCTTGTATAATCAATAAAATACGTTTTGTGCGCACCTTTTGTTTTTAATAACTGTATACATACTTTTGCAGCCCCCTGTATATCTGGGACAAGTGTTTGGACAGGAGATGAGATGTCACCTGTAACGACATGAGCACGTAAATGTGCTTCCTCTGAACGACACTCACATCAGAATGTGTTGGACACACAAACAGTGTTTTGATTGATCTGAACCGATCATGACCTCGGACCATTTGGAGGTAACATCTGAGCATGAAGGGAACACCTGGAGGGGAACGTCCGGCCTGTTTCAGCTCTTTTCAGTTCAAGCTTCATTTTCAGTTCGTTTATGACCATCAGAAGAATACAAACACAAGTGGTCGTGCAGCATTGGACGTGTTTGTGGTTCCACAACACACCGAAAAATTTAATAAAGGACCATCTACTTACTAAGTATGCAAATATGAAGGAAACATTTACGCCCCGCCCCCTTTGAACGCCCCGCCCACACTCTTACTGACATCTCTCATATGAACTTCGTTTCCCTTTTCTAGCCACTTCAACAAAATTCAAGAAATAGTGTAATACTTGTACATGGACATTACAACACGTGATATAATACTACATCAGATAATGACGGAACGATGCAAACGACAATGCAATCAGTTTGTTTTGAAATCAGTTCAGTTCCCATGACAACAATGACTGCAGCGTCACAAAGCCCATCGGCGGGATGCATTGTTCCGTTTGTTTTGTGAGAACATTCAGTTCATTCCGTTACTTTTGTTGCAGCGAAGTGCTGGATTTTCGTTGTGCTCCCGAGTTATTTTAAAGCAAACTCGTGGAATACTTGTGTTGAGTTTCAAAACATGTTTCCGGTGCACCAGGTGCGTAGCGGAGTGTGGGCCGTGAACAGATCTTACCAGGTGAGTGGGAAACGTAGAGAAAGAGCGTCGATGATGGACGGAGGGTAAAGGGTTAAAGATCCGATTGATGAGTTCAGAGGAAGTTACAGGAAAGGAAAGGACGGCGCCCAGGTTCTTTCAAACTGCAGCGACCAGGTTCTTTCTGACTCCGGCGCCCACGTAATTTCTGACTATGGCACCCAGGTTTTTTTCTGACTACGTCGCCCAGGTTCTTTCTGACCATGGCATCCAGGGTTCTTTCTGACCACGGCGGACACACTTCCATCACAACCACTTTGTAAGACGCTTAGCAAATGGAGAAAAGCAATCAAAGGAGGTGTGTGGTGAGCGGTAAGAAAGCTGCTTGTTGATGGAACATGCCCACTTGTGTTCGCAGAATGGCCACCATGGTCAGATTTGAAACGATTCCTGGTTATTTCTTCAATTGTGCTTTCAGAGAGGACAATATTGAAACATGCAGTTCAGACTTTTATTGTGACGTCCACTTTTCAACCTAATTCTTTAAAATCTACAAACATCCAAATTCGATCTCCACCACCTCCCTCTCCAAAATGCACAGTGGAAGGTCCACAGATAATCTTGGTGGTCGAGCTCCCCCTTCTGACTCCCCATTTATTTATCTTTCTTTCCTTATTCAAGATGCTCTGTAGCTGTTGCTAACACAATCAATTTGTTTGGGGAAGTTGTCACAAGAAGATCGAGTAAAACTGAAAATGACGGCCAGGCCAGCATGTGCTCGAGTTCCACGATAGTAATGTTTCCTTGGAGACCGCCGTGTTGTTCAGCCCAGCACTCCCTTCCATTGGAGTGTTTCCTTGAGCACTGTGAAACGACCAAGCCACTTACCAACGGGACACACCCATGGTGTCATCCTACTATTAATTTGCAATTAGTCACTGGCTTTGACACCAATACAAATTATTATTACGGAACCTACCTATCAAAAAGCTTCATATATTGAACAAACAGTTTAAAACGGAGCAAATTGCCGCCATTGGAGCATTTAAATTGCATCATATGTGGCAATAAATGCGAATTGTTGTTCCCAGGTTGTGTGCTCAATGACAGAAGATTCCATTTGCATTTTTTCTGACTTCATCACGACCCCGTTTTGAATCCCGTGGGAGCATGGGAAACTTGCTCGTTCAAATAACATGATTTCATTAAACTTGTCAATTCCTTGTCCACAGATCTTTGCTGAACGTTCCTTTCTTGGGACGTTGGACATGGGACAACTGATGTCGCTCTGGGGACGCTTTGAGCACGCAATCGGAGTGATCTCTCTTTTCGTCCTTCTCGTGGACTTGGTCATCCACATCTATCCGTGGGGACACAAACACTTCGGGTAAACAACACATTCTGATATTTTTATTCTTTGGTGACCTTCATTTACTTCTTTCTGTTCCTCTTCGCAAGGATTCATTTTATTCTTGAACTTAATTCAGAACAGCAACCGATCATCCCAATGAACCTCTTTTCTGCTGCAAATATATTATTTGAGTTATATATATATAATAGATATATAAATAAATATATATATACATATATATATATATATATATATATGTGTGTGTGTGTATGTTGAGGGTTTGAAACAGTGTCGCACTTACCTTAAGTGTTCTTGGGTTGCTTTACACAGCGTTTTCAGCTGGAGGAGTGTGGGAGGGATCAATCATTTACACAATCCCAGCCACCTGGGTTTAATCGATGAGATGAGAGCTGATTGGTTATTCCCTCCATTCACAGGAGAGAGATGTGGGTGGGTCTTTATGTCTTTATGTCTATATATATATATATATATATATATATATATATATATATATATATATATATATAAATATTGTTACCGGGCCGGGGGGTCAGCCGCCAACCGACCGCTCTGATCGGAGCCGCAAGTCGAGTCGGCCCGACCGATCGCCCGGAATTTCGATCGCCACCCGGATAACTCCGAGCGACGGGTCATTGTACAAGAACCGAAATACGCCAATCGGCAGATCACGTGAGGTTGGGTCGATTGCCAATCTTCAATGTACCTAAATACCCACGTGATCCAACTACCGGGGTATTCCACCCTCGACGGATCTCGTACGGAACAAACCGCCGAGGCGAGCTTGTCTGTGCGCGATTCCGAGCGGCGTCATCGCCGAGAACCGTCGGTCCAAATGTCCCCCTATTACGGCAAACCAACGGCTAAATCCCAACACACGAAATGTTCAGTCAACGAGGGAATGGACGAAACGAGCAGGTTTACATTTGCACAAGGACATTTATTATAATGAAACACGTTTGCAATTATACAAACAACAAAAGCACGACAAAAGAACTACAACCGTCTATAACAATTATTAATGTACAGTCACTTACACAGTTTTACTTACGGGACTCGGCGCCACAAACATTCATTCGAAAGAAAAGCAGGAAAAAGACCCCATCAAAGGCAATGGGGTCAGACTGGACCTCTTGGGTCTTTATGGCGTGGGACTTGGCAGACCGAACGAGTCCCACGAGACCGTTGTAGGTTACCTGCACCCTCGTGGTGTCTGGCTTGGGCGACCCGCGATGCTCCTGCCCCACAGCAGCTAGCGTAGCCGCGGTCGAGCTCGGGCCTTCCGTGTGGCAGGCGAGCTCTCTCCGGCTCTCTCCACACGAACGCGCGGTTTGCGCGACACAGCAGGCAAGGCTGCGCCTCCAGCTCGCGTCTCCTTGGCGACGCCCGGACTTCCACGCAGCTCCTTGGCTTCTGGCTTCCTCCCGACTCCCACAACTGCCGAAGCAAAAAGCTTACTCCTCCCACGAGCTCAGCACACGAACTCAGCCCTACCACGAGACTCTTTTCACGGGACTTCCACGAACTCTTTTTTGAACAAAGAAAAGATGTCCTCTTTATCCTCCCCACCCCCTCCCCCGCACCCCTCGTGACTCATGCCCTCGTGATCCACCCCCCACTCAACCACGGGTGGGAGGGAGTTGTTGACGTCACGCAGGGTTCTTCTTCCTCTTCGCAGAAGAGGGGGAGGGACGTCTCCATTGTTCGCTCCCCAACTATTAAATCGATCCGCAGCGATTCTTTTTTTTTTTTTTGGTTGAGGGTTTAATGTCGCTGTCAGAGCCAGGAGGCTCTATCCACGCCACGCACCACAATCTGATCAAACTCGCCCACAGCCAGAGCACTTCAAAGGCAGATACATTTTAAATAGGTCTCCCACATTCCTTCAGGAATTTTAATACCGCCTTACAGAGTTGAGGGTGCTTCTAGTTCATCCGCCGCAGCATCGCCTGCAGGTCCAACACCCTTGTCCCCATAACTCTTATACACCGTACGAGTCGCTGCCTCGATTCCCCAAAGAGAGGGCAATTTAGAAATAAGTGTTTTAAATCTCCAGGTTTTCTGCACACATCACAGAACCCGTTGGGTGACATCCAATTCGATGGAGGGATGCATTTCAGCGACAGTGCCCGAGTCTTACTCTACAAAGCACCACCTGGTCCCTCCGGGAGAGCCTGGGGAGCTTAACCAGCGGAACCACCTCCGACTGCACCTTGTGAAAAAATGTCCCCTTTGTGCAGGAGTCCCACTGACATTGCCAGTTTCCCACAATACGGTCCTTGACCAGACTAATGATTTCTGAAGGTCCCAAGGGGATTTGGGTGACATTGTCCATTGTGAGGGCCTGCTTTGCCTCATTCCCCCCGATGCCCACGTGAGCAGGGATCCAGCACAAATCCACCACTAGAACCCTCCAGTTCATGATGTTATACAAGTGCCAAGGTTCGAGGACCAAGTCATACCTGCAGCCACTCTGGAAGGATTCCAGCGCCTGTAATGCCGAAAGTGAGTCCGAGAGGACAACTGCACTAAGTGGATTGAACTCGATTATCCATTCCATAGCAAGGACGATTACAAATAGTTCCATGGAGAAAACTGAAAGATGATCGGTTAACCGAAAAGCCCTGACCACACGGACATCGGGGACACATATCGCCGCCGCTGTCCTTCCTCGAGAGGGTTCTTTGGACCCATCCGCATATATATGCAAAGATTGACTCCAACTTGTATTTATAAACTCGATCGCCAGGTTGCGCTTTACCACAGGATTAACTGAATCCATTTTTCCCCAGAGATCCATGCGGAGACGGAGGGGTTCGAGTGTCCAGGGGGGCCAAATGGGGACTTTATGTTGGGGGCTGACTGGAGGGGAGTCCAGCTTCATTTCCTTGGCTAACTTGATACAGGCCAGGCCAAGAGGCAAGGAAGCAGAGTTGTTGTCTCACTTCAGGTATTCCCGACAATTTTCAAATTAAATAAGTATTTTCCAGGATGGCTGTCCCCAGAAAAAAATGGATCTAGCCCAATATTTCATTCTCAGCATCTCCCAGCGAAGGGACAAGGGAATCTCACCTATTTCCACCAGAAGTGCAGACACTGGAGTGCGAGTAAAAGCACCAAAACATACACGAAGGGCTTTTGACTGGACAGTCTCAAGTTTTTTTCGGTTGCTCTTGGCCATATCTGTCTGTCACGACAGTGGGACTGTCACGATGTCCCACTCTGTTCCAGAGAGACAATGTAATAAATTTATGCCTTTTGCACATTTACCTATCAGCTCCTTCACCTGCGGGGTCCAGGTTAGTCCCTTATCGAAGGTGACTCCGAAGAAAGACACCACTCGAGATGGATGGATGCAAGTGCCATTAATTACCATTGCTATGTCATCCGTTTTCTTCTTACAGGAAAATATGATAAACTTGGACCTGGAGTTTTTTACTCGAAATAGCAAGATTTTTACACCGAATCCACATAGCAATGTCGTCAGCAAACAGAAATAACTTGCTGTGGAGCTTGCGGATGGAGGCAACATCATTTATCATAATACTAAAGAGTGTTGGGCTAAAGCAGCTTCCCTGGGGAATGCCCTTTTCAGAATGAAACGAAGAGGAGAGGCTCAGGCCAACCCTCACCTGAAATGTTCTATTCGATAAAAAGTCACCAATCCAATCGTACATTCTGCCATTGACCCTGAGATTACTCAGTTTATAAAGGAGGCCATTTTTCCAGACTGAATCGTATGCCTTTTGGATATCGAGGAACACTCCCAGAAGACACTCCTGATTACCTCGGGATTTCCTTGCATCATTTGCCAGTGCGGAAATGTGATCCATAACGGACCGTCCCTTTCGAAAACCGCTCTTGGCTTTATACAATAGGTTGTTCTTTTCCAAGAAGAAGACCAATCGGTTATTCACCATTTTCTCCATTAATTTGCAAACAATTGAGATAAGGGAGATCGGGCGATATGAAGATGGGACCGTGCCATCTTTCCCCTCTTTCAGGATAGGAATTACAATAGCGTGTTTCCAATCACAGGGAAGCTTGTGTGGGGGAAAAATTTATATTAATGTATTTTAAATTGTAACAAATGGAGTTTCAGAAATGTAACTTTTATGCTGCAAATTGAATTGGCTGTCATTTCTGGCCAAAAGACTTTTGCCCTAAATGATAAGAAATGTGTTGTTCTGGAGCAGAGTGACCGAGCTGATAAATGAACCTTTGCTTAGAAAATGTACGAAGTGGCTTTTTGTCTAAAGGACACGTCTACAGTCTGGGTGAATATCCCCCAACCTCTCTCTCATGGAAGTATAAATATTTTGAAAGGCACATTGTTCTGAGTACGAGCACGTGAGGAAGTATAGTTTCTCAGTGGCTCGTACTCCTTGGAACTGACCAAGTACCAAGTTAGAATAAAACTCTGATGTAATGAAGAAGTGAATTGAATTGGGTTAGTCTAACTGTTAACTAAAATAAGAATAAATGAAATAGAACCAAATAATATTGCAATCAAATGGGGATTCTTAAGTTCATTGTACAAGGGTGAGAAGTGTATGGTGTATAATTAGGAAATAAATTGTTTCACAAGGAAGGACTTGTGTGGACATCAGTTTCGATCGGGTTTTTTGGAGGGTTTTATAATCAAATCGGACAAACGTTAAACTCTGTCTGAAGTCAAATAGGATTCCACAATCGACTAGTTAGAATCCTTCAGGAGGACAACGATCACAACAAAGTGGGTTTAAAAAATCCACATCACTTCCCAAAAGCCCAAATCCTATTGAAGAAACTCAGGAACACTCTCACAACACCCGATCATCCAAGTCTCTGAACATAAGGAACGATAACTGATCCGGGCCTGGGGCGCTATTCTTTACCGAACGAATCACCTGCTTCAGTTCCCAAATAGTGAAGTCCAGATTGAGTGAAGGGTTTGAAGGCAGAACTGTATTGGTGATCACCCTGGTTTGACTTACAACTTGGGGAAAACGAGCCTCTAAAACGTCATCCTTTATGATATTCTCACTACTAGAAAATAATTGGCCCACGGCTTCTGCCTTGTCTGCATTAGAACACAGGACTATGTTCTGGGAAATAATCACTGGAAAAGATCTCCCTCCCAACTTAACTCCCTGTATACTTTTGACTCTTCCCCATATAGTTTTGAGAGGGGTATCCGGATTAACTGATGAACAAAATGATTTCCAAGAGGCAGACTTGGCCCGTTTTATAGTTCTTTGGGCTATCGCCCTTTTCCTCTTATACTCTATAACGTCCTCCAACCTGAGGGTTTTCCTAAGTCTCTTTAGAGCCGACCATCTTCCCTGGATTGCCAATTTGCAATCCTCATTCCACCAGGGGACCTTAATTTTCCTACCCCCTGAAGGAATTGAGGTTGGGATTGTTTCCCAAGCAATGTTATACATAATTTGAACAATATTCTTATTGATGCTATCTATGTTGTGAACACCAATCTCTTCCTTCACTTCCCTGACACATCGATCTGAAAACTGACCCCAATTCGCCTTAGAAAAGTTCCAAGAAGCCGGACCGAGTGAGTCCACAGAACCCCTTTCACATTGGAGATTTGTGATCACAGGAAAGTGATCACTCCCTAGGTTGTCATCATGGACTTCCCAATCGCATCTCGCAGCTTCTATTGAAGAAATAAGAGTGATATCCAGAGGGGACATCTTCCCTGTGGATGGATTTATACATGTTCCCTGTCCGTCATTTAATATCACCATGTCGAACTCATCGATCAAATCCTCAATAATATCGCCGTTCCTATCAGTGTCTTTGGAGCCCCAGAGAATATTATGGCTGTTGAAATTGCCACAAACAAGTACCACCCCCTCACACCTTCTAAAAACCTCCTGAAGACTCTTGTGCATCAATGGTTGGCAAGGATTATAGGAGTTTATAACTGTAACCCTCCCCCTTGAGCCATGGATCTTGATAAGAATACACTCCAGCTCCGTAATGTCTTCCGTTTCCGTGAAGGGAAGACCAAATTTCACCATAATGCCACACCCACCCCCTTTACCTCGAGCTCTATCCCTATGAATCAGGGTATACCCTGGCATATGGAATCGATTATGCTCCTTGAGCCATGTTTCTTGAAAACAAATAATATCCGGTTTAGTTAACAACTCAGAGACGTATTTTTTAAATTCGGACCCGTGCACCACGAGACTTTTAGCATTCCATTGGATTATTAACATAAATCACATTGGGTCCTGCGACTGTTTGGCATCAGGACTGGTTTCTCTCTCTTTTTTATTGCCCGTCTTGTTAAATATCTTATTAATATCCTTGGTAGAAATACCATCCCATCCCAGATGTTTGCAGGCTGCTGAAGCAATAATGCTAATCTTCTCCGATCTCCTTTGTGCAACAGCTGTGCAATTTACCACCTCAGTAATAAATCCAATTAACCCCAATTTAAAAATGTTCAAAACCACCATGGCACTTGAATCCTCAGTTTGGCAATCCTGATCTATTGTCTCCATCTGACAACCAACCGAAACTGTTTGTATCTTAACCGGAGCTGGAGTTTTAGTAATCCTATTCGTTTCTTTGACTGGCAACACATCTTTGGGGACCTTGAGCACCGCCTCCGCATACGATAACTTCCCAGTGGTTTTCACTTGCTGAATCTGGGCCGCTCTTTGAAATTCCAGACAACCTCTGTAAGCTGCACTGTGCTCCCCACCGCAATTGGCACAGCACATCTTAACGCACGTACAACTCTCAGACTCATGATCCCCATTATACTTGCTGCAACGCCGTTTACCCCGACAGGATGCTGCAGTATGACCGAATCTTTGGCATTTGTAACATCTTAAAGGGGGAGGGATATACTCCCGAACAGGAAAGGCTTGGTAGCCCAGGAACACTTTAGGGGGAAGGACCGGGATGGAGAAGGACAACACCACACATGTGGTATCGACCTTCACACCATCCCTCACCGACGTAAGACTACGGGCTTCCCCGACTCCCATGTCAGCCGAATGCCTCTTGATAACCTCCATATCAATGTCCAGGTCAATCCCGTAAATTACTCCCCAGCATTCCCTTAAAGACCTGGGGATGTGAGCAGATATTCGAATATCCCCAAAAAGAGAGACTCTCAGAATCTTTTCCCGCTGGGCCACCGATTTGCACTGGATCAGTAGGTCACCCGATCGAAGTTTCCTTGCACAATGTACGTCACCAAATTATTTTCCAATTACGGTAGCCAATTTTATAGGGTGATTGAAAATTAACGACTTGGACCCTTCCACAGCCGAAATTATAATTGGGAATTTATCCCCCGGCTCCTCTTTATCCTTAACCCTTTCCCGCACCTCCAACTTTTAAGTACTTCCATCACCGGGCCTGCCCCTCTTCATGGCCGACACTCGAGAAGTTCGAACACTTCTTGACGAGGGCGCCCAATCATCCTCACCCGGTACCCACTCCATATACTCTCATCCCCTGGGGATCCCTTACCTTACCTTACCGATGAAAATAAGGACCTTACCGATCAATACCAAAATACAAGTACTCAGAACCAGAGGTGACACCGAAATACCGGAAGTAGTTGGAAGCACCCCCTCTCCCCCAAATCACGTGACCACCAAACAGCTCATATAATCGATTTCAAACCATTTAAACAATGGAAGGTGAGCTATCTCGGGAACATGCACTTATCGACATAGCTGACTAAGGGAACCTGTATGTTGTGTGCGATTGAATTCCAAATTCGTAATATATATATATATATATATATATATATATATATATATATATATATATATATATATATTTACATATATCTTCTTCTTCTTCTTTCGGCTGCTCCCGATAGGGGTCGCCACAGCGGATCATCCGTATGATCCGCATAGTGATTTGGCACATGTTTTACACCGGATGCCCTTCCTGACGCAACCCTGGTCGCCTCTTACGACACAGGGATATGGTACACCTATTTTAACCAGGGTATACACCGGCCCAGTAAACTGGTACTCATTTCGCCGACCTCGTAAGGATGACAGGCTGAGTCAACCCCCTAGTGTATTAATTTAGTGGCCCAACGGGGCTTGAACTCAGGACCTTTTGGATCCCAAGCCGCTGCCCTAACCACTGCGCCAACACCAGGCTTTCATATATATATATATATATATATATATATATATATATATATATATATATATATATATATATATATATATATATATATATATAGATGTATATATAGATGTATATATATATATATATATATATATATATATATATATATATATATATATATATATCCATTGCAACCATGCTCTGTGCAGAGCGTTGGTGCTACCGAAGCAGTCTCCTTGGCTCTTGGGCACAATCCTGAACAGGTTGACACTCCTCCACAGGATACCAGTAAGCTGGAATTTATTTTGCCAACCTCGGAAGAATAACAGGCAGTCAACCCCACCTGGTATTAATTCAACAGCTGAGTGGGATTTGAACTCAGGACCCTCAGATCCCAAGCCCACCACCCCAACCATGAAGCCAACACCAGGCTTTTATTTATGTATGTATGTATGTATGTATGTGTATATATATATATATATATATATATATATATATATATATATATATATATATATATATATATATATATATATATATATCATATGAGATCATACATAATTTTTTTTTCTCCAATGCCTATAGTAAGTGCACACCGCCTTTCAAATTTTTCATCTTTTCTTGCATTATAGCCTGGAATTAAATTACATTAAATCAGAAATTTTCTTTTGATTTTCACTTGGAATTTGTTGGTTACGATGTGTAAATAAAGGATGAAAAAGTCTGGTTTAATGCAATTCAATTCCAGGTGATAAGGCAAGAAAAAGTGAAAAATTTGAAATGGGGTAAAGACTTTCGATCGGCACTGTATAAAAAAAAAGATATATATATATATATATATATATATATATATATATATATATATATATATATATATATATACGGATATGCGTAGGCATGCAGACACACACACACACACACACACACACACATACACACACACACACACACACACACACACACACACACACACACACACACACACACACACACACACAGTGCAAAAGTCATTTTCACAGTAGTGTATATATTTATATTTATAATTATGACTGCCCATGCTATTCTTGCTTCATTTTACCAACACAGTGAAATGTTCTCTAAAACGAAGTTTTGCTTATTATTGTGTGTGTGTTGCTAGAAAAGACAACAAAGATGATGAAGATGAAGGCATTTGCGCAGATCATGATCATGATTGTGATTGTGCAGATGATGAAGATGATTGTGATTGTGAAGATCATGATTGTCATTGTGAAGATGACGAAGAGGATTGTGATTGTGAAGATCATGATCATGATTGTGATTGTGAAGATGATGACAATGATTGTGATTGTGAAGATGATGACATTGAGTGTGAATGTGAAGATGATGACAATTCTGAATGTGAAGATGGTTCCTGGACGGAAACATTGAGTGTTTCGTCTTGGTGTCCTGCTTTTTGAATCATTTTTTTAAAAAAAATTTTCATTTTTTTGCCAATATTTATTTATTTATTTTTTCCTAATATTTTTCTATGACAATTATTTGTTTTAATTATTTAATTTTCCTTTTTTATGGTTCCCAGAGGGAAGCATGAAGTGTTTTTGTCCTGTGATTGTGAGGATGTTGAGTGTGACTGTGAGGATGAGGATCTTCTTTGAAATCAATGTGAGGTTGAGGATGAAAAATATTGTGAAGATTGTTCTTTTGACAATGACAATGTCGAGGTTGAGAAACATGGGGAATGAGCTGAGAGTTGATCTCCACAATAAGGTGCAAGTTGTCCCAGCAGGTGAGCTTTCAAGTTCGTTTGTACATTGATTGATGTTTTCATTTTGCCAAGTTTCCTCTTTATTTTCCTCTTCCCATTTAACATAATTATGATTAATTTTGGAATAACTTTGTTTTACGTTCAGAGAATAATCATATCATGGTTGGAGTTGCTGTGTTAACAATGCCTGTGTCACCGCATTACCAAATTCACCAATTTTTTCAGAAAATTCTACTTCATTTCAGTGTTTTGTTTCTGTGTAGTGATTGTGTTATTTATTTGCTTTTCGACTTTTGTTGAATCCTCTATGATTCCTGAAAGTATTTTTCAATTCCAATACCCCTGTTTCTGTAAATTTTGCACCAAATTTGATCAGGAAGACAATCACAGTGTAATTTGAGGAAAGTCACCGATCTCTGGTGAGCGGTTATAGGAGGAATGCTCAAACCACATTTTAAATGAACATGAATAGCCTTGTGGAATGGACGCTCTTCTCCTGATGAAGGGCGGTCGTAGTGAGACTGTGTTTCGTGATATAGAGGAGCTGAAGAGTCTTTGAGGTTTGAGGGATCTTAAAGTGTCTTCGCCGTCTGAAGGGTCTTTTTTGTACACATAGTCGAAGCTCGTGGAAGAGCTGCAACACTGCTCTTCACAGACTAACAGCTGCATTGGGATGTAACAGACTAAAACAGGAAGCAAAACATGCATGGCATGCACAAGATGGACACAAGGAAACTCCCAGGAGGGAAGACTGAAAAATTTAACAGAGGAGGGGTTTGGGCGGGGTTCACAAGGGCAGAAAAGATCATGTTGTTCAAATGGTGATGATCTGAGATGGTGGTGAACAGCTGTATTGAAGACCTGGAGGGAAGAATGCGATTGAACAGGATGTGGAAGTTGATTCTTGAGGCAAGAAAAAAGACGAACAAATGATTGGAGGTGTGCAGTGACCTGGATTTTGGTAGTTTCACAAGAAGGGGGTTGATGGTGGACCTTGTGAGCCCTGCAGAAACCTGGGGGTGACAAAGCACAGAAAGATCAGAACGTGCAATCCTGGAAATGAGGTGTTCAAAGACAGAGAAACCATTGACCTGTCTGTGGCGGTGAAGTGACAGCCAGAGGTTCGTCCTCGACTCAGATTCAGTGAGGGAAATTCCAATGATCTTGAAGGCCTTGGTTTGTACAGCATCAAGCAGGGAGAGATGTGAGACGGGAACCAGCCCAGAGGATAGAGAGAAGTCCTCCACCAAGCTGCTCATGAAGCCCTTGGAGGTGGATTTGAGTTCAGGTGTGCCAAGGAAGGACTTTGTATGACGGAGTGTGGTCATTCGGAGAATGGCTTCGGAGGCCAACTTTGAAATGTGGTTTGCCCAAAAAATATCATTGCTGATAGTGAAGCCCAGGAGCTTGATTGAATGAACTTCCTGAAGAGGATTGGTAAGAAAGTAGATTGGCAGGGGGAGGTGGGACAAGAGGTGTGGTTTGTCAGACTATAATTTTGGAGAGAAATTAAATAAGAGCGTGAGATTTGTCAAGATTGAAAGACATTCCAAGCCTTTGGCCAGGTTGTCATTTTTTTCCAAGGCCTGAAGAGAGGGCTGATGCTGGAGCCTGCCTTCCTGAAGGATAATTGATGTCACGGCAGAGGGTGGAGTCATCAGCAAATAGATAAAGAGGATTTTCCAGAGTCAGTGAGATGATTGTTGAAGATCAGGAATAGAACTCGGCCCACTGCTTGGGCAATCCAGTCTTGACAGGGTGATGAGATGAAAAGATTCCATTGAATGCCACACAAAGGTTACGAGAGAGGAGGAAGTCATTCAGTCATGTATGGAGTTGGCCTTTACAGGAAGAGAGTTTGGAGAGTAAGGCAGAATGCCAGACTGCATCAAAAGCGTGAGATATGTCCAGAGTGACGGCCCTGATCTCATGTCTGATTATCAGGGCCTCCATTCATTGTTAGGTGACTCAAAGCAGAATGTCCGATGTGGAGTCCAACCCTACAACATTTTTTCCCCATCACGGATGACCTTGTATGTTTTTTATTATCATTGAGTGAACTTATGAGGGAATCTTGAGAAATTAGGAATTAAACATTGTCCCATCGATATTTACTTTTATCCTTTTTCTTAACGAATGGGAATAAGTCCCTTGTTAAAAATGGGAAGAACGGGGGAGGGGAGGGCAGATATTTGGGGTGGTGGGGGGGGCAGAAAGGGGACAGAGAATTGGAAGAAGAGTGAGGGGTGGTTGAGGACTTGTGGTCCGTGGGGTGCGGGGGTTGCTTTTAAGGATTTGTGGTTGGGTGGAGCTTTGAGAACTTGGGGGGGGGGGTAGTTGATGACCTGATGGTGGTTGAGGACTTGGGGTTGGGAGGGAATGAACTCAACTGCGGCTCGAGTCTCGTATTTAGAGCCAGTATGGCTGCAGGAGGTCACCTCAATGACTTTTAACGGGGTGCAAATATTGGTGGGGATTGGCAGTCGCTTCAGTGGCAAAGGCTGGGGAAATTGCGAACATGTCAAAAGGAAATGTTTCAAAAGTTATGTCAGTCTGGGACAAAGGAAATACATCATCATCAAAGGGCAACAGTGGATGGAAGCGTACACTCGACGAGCGTGATGCACGGGCATAAGTCTGGACTGTGAGGTGAAACGGGAGCAATGATGGACAGTGTAAAAAGTTCAATGTAGCTTGTGAGAATCCTGTATCATCTTAAACAATCTGAAGGAAACTTCACAGGATTAAAAATCAAAGCCACGTTGCTCTGCACAAACTGCTCATAAGAACTGGCAATGCCCGTTTGTGGGGCCAGTGATCCAAGGAGTTCCACAGGTAATGGGCTGCCGAGTCGTGGAGGAACGTGATATGATCTGATGAGTCATCCTTCACCTTGATCTCGACGATTGGACGTGTGCACATGTGGCGAAAACACAGGGATTTATACAACTCTGAGTGCCTATTTCAAAAACTGAAAGCTTGTGGCGGTTTCATCATGGTGTGGGGTATGCTTTTCTGGCATCACTTGGGTCCACTCATTCCATCAGAAGGCAGGGTTGATGCAGCGTGCTCCATTACCGTCTTTAATGATCATCTGCATCCCATGATGCAGAATTTCTTCCCTGCTGGGAGGGGTTTCTTGTTGGCCCCTGATAAAGCGGTTTCTGCTTCATCAAACCGACGTGAATTGGAGGACTTCCTTGTGGAAGAATGGTGCTACATTCCAGTTCTGCAATTCTTGATCCTTTTTGACTCCACACCTTGTCGTATCCATGCCTTGCTGGATGCAAGTGGTGGCTCAACAACCGAAAAGTAACATTCTTTTGATGTTTCCAATTTTTTGTTCACTCTCTGCACATCCAATGAGAAACTGCTTCATAAAACTCAAATACATTTGTCAAGCATAAACTTCCTTTCTTCCATTGGTGTATCTTCCCATAATACAACTGGGATTTAGACAGCTCTTTATCCTTTATGTCTCAAGAAGACTTTCCCTATTTCTGATCCCGTGAGACATCGTTGAGTTTGTATTAAAACATTCTTTGTTTCTTCCTCAGCCTTTGTTGAGACTCCTTCATCACACATTCAAGATGAGGTGGAGTTTGAGTGAGGAACACACACACACACACACACACACACACACACACACACACACACACACACACACACACACACACACACACACACACACACACACACACACACACACACACACACACACACACAGTGTGTGTGAATTTAATGTTAAATTTGAGGAGCAAGAATTCATGACAGGTGACCAATTGAGTGAGTTAGAAAATCTTCAGAGGTTTTCATATTGTTAAGATTCCTGATTATTTTGTCTTTTTATTGAAAGTTGTGTTTTTGGTTCACCTTTTTGATGGGAAGATCATCTTATTGAGGGGTCACGGTTTAACGATCGCAAAGCCATACATCATCTCACAGCATTGCTAAATTCAACATAATTTTACTTCCACTTTCTTTTACATCCACACTCCAATTGAATTACGTATTTTCTACGTTATTATTGAATCCTCACTGCAATATCTGAAAATGATTTTCAGTTTTGATATTCTTGATTCTGTTGAGTTCGGACACGTGCTGATCAAACAGCCAATCACAGCATAATTTGAATATAAACATCAATTACTCAGCAGGTTATCAGACAGCTGCTCTCTCAATGACATCATTAAACTTCTTCTTCCTTCCTTTCATCAAACTGCAATGCCAGGAAAAAATATTTTGCTGACTGGAGATGAAGCACCTTCTCTCCCAGGTTGACACCCAGAAACTGCAATGTCTCATCAGCAGAAAACAATCTGCCCACAGAGCAGGTAAGTGAGTTTTTTGATGATTTTATATTTACCTGTTTGCTACGAGGGAGAGAGAGGGGCGATGATCACATTTTGTTGATTTCTCTTCCACCATAAAAAACACACACACATGTAGAAATGACAGCGTAATTGTTGAAGCACTGTTTCAGCTTTCATTCCAAGGGCCTTTTTGGCACAAGGGATGTGCGGAACTCCTTATTGCAAGTTTCCACCTGACGTAATTGTATCGTGCCATGATCATTCAGCACATGCATCTCATGCACGCTCAGGTTTTGGAAGTGACAACACATTCTGAGCAAATTTGAAAGTATTTCCCAGACACCAGCATAGGGATCATCCAAGAAACACACTGATCACATTCTTTAACAATTCATTCCATCCAGAAAACGAGAAGGATAAAATCGCTGAACACATTCAAAGCAGGGTATTCCATTAGCTATTTTACATGGCTCTTTAACGTGAGGAGAGGAAAGGTTTCCAAAGTAAGATCAGAAGATGTTATCAAGCCACAAATTAAAGAAGTGATGTTCCAATAAGATGACGTCCCTGGATAACGACTCCTGCTCAGGAGCGATGCATTCGCTGACCCATCAATACAATCAGTTTCAAACTACCCAGTGTACATGACACACTGTAAACACACTCCCTGTATCTCAATGCAGTGATTGCTGTCAGATGCGGACTTACCCGGTATTGAAATTGTTACTTCCACATTCGATCCTCAGGGGGAAAGCATTCGACACAACGTGGCATGACATGATTGCGTCACAATGAAATTGACATGGAATTATTCAGAACATTTCTCTATCATAGGTTTGACCCTCATCTGTGTCCCATTACATCACATAAATTAATCGTATCAACAACAATAACGTAGTCGGTTTTTGTTTCATGACGGAGAGGATATTATTGGTTTGTCAAGCAAGATTTCACTTCACCGAGTTGTACAACCACAAGCCTCTGTAGATCTCACTGTAATTCCATATTTTCTCTTTCTTCCCCTCTGTCTAATCTCCTTAGACACACGTTCGATCAAGGAGATGAGGCTGAATGAGGGGTGTGCGTAAGTTGAACTGGACAGTAAAGATGGGTTTGAGGAGCGAGACGTTCTGTCATGTGAGGTGAGTATTCCACTTGGTTCATCATCTCGCAGATGAGAGGAATCTTTGAATGATGAAACTTCTCTGTCCATCTGCCTTCTGTCATTGTGTGATTCCGGATTGTTTACATCACACATTTGGTTGTTTATGCGTTGGGAATCAGAATTCTTGTTTTTGCGATGATTAGTGGATGTTCTTATTTTATCCTTCCTTTATTCTTCGAGTTTCACCTTTTCAATGTTCTCTTCCTTTCCTGAAAATTTTTACTTCATGTCCTCACTCTTTTTCTTTAACGGCCACAATTATTCCCATAATTATTCTGGGGTTTGCCGGAGCTAATCTTTGGCCCAAGTCCATCACAAATGTGCTCCCAGATGTCTCGAACCAACCAATGAAAAAAAAACACCTTTCTTGCCAAAAGGTGACCACCTGTGACTTCTTTAAGGTCAAACTGAGGTGAACAGAGCTGCTATCCACCAGGACCGACTCCTTGAGGAATATCTGCCTTCGAGACATTCTGATGAGAATCGTTCTGCAGAGTAAACATGAAAAATATGCATTTGCCTCACAACGTCACCAAATGACGTCATAATGTCTCAAGCTTGACATATCTAGAAAGCACTCATCGAGGTGTTCAATTTGAGTTGTGACACGATCTGGTACCTAAGATTTCAAAATTTGACCTTGGGGTCAAAAACTTTCGACCTCCAGCGCTAAACATGAAGGTCAAGGCCAAATGCCACCAAAAATTAATCAGCTGAGCGCCAGACCATGAACTATATTCCCATGAAGTTTGAAGACGATACAATCAAAATTACTCAAAAAATAAGGGCTTTGTCGACTCCCGTGATTTGCAACAAGGTGACCTTGACCTTTGACCTTGACCTTGAAATTTTTATGCGCTGAAAGGGACCTCGAGAGGACTGATATGCGAGTTACAAAAATTTCCAATGATAACTGTGCTCTGCAGAGTGATAGATACGTGATGACAGACAAAAAAATAAAGAAATAAAGAAATAAAAAACATACAAGCTGACGAACATATCTTGCAAAAACTTCGTTTTGGCAAGATAATAAAACTATCTCTTGTCTGCTGGCATCACTCCATCCAAAAGGAGAGGAGCAGAATTACCAGCAGAAAGGAAAGTATAAAGCAGAGTACATATGGAAGACATCCACAACATCATCAGTTGTCATTGTGGTGCAGGTGAGGGGTCCAAAAAGAGTTTCCTCACCACCACACAAGCACTCAATTTGGACCTTGCTCCCACTCGGATTCAAATGTGGCACGAAAGCCTGACGGGTGATTACGACACCTCCAGATTGATGCTGCAGCCCAAATAATGCATGCCAGCAAGGTCAAACGAGCCCTGGCAAGAATGTCGATGTCTTATCTGCCTGCACGCTGTAGTGGGATGCTGCAAGGTATCCCAAATAAATGGGGATACAGCAATGACCCAACACTTGTTACTGCCAAGATGATGACACATCCGTTATGCTGCTGGTTGCCCAAACAAAAGTGTACCTTGAGTGACCTGGGAGGTTTCATTGAAAGTGCCATGGAATGTGTTCAAGCATGGCAGCATGTGGTGTGAGGATGTGTCAAGAAGTAGAACCATCACCCTTACCAATTAAACATTTCAATGTCCTGTCCCCAGACACACTCATGCAAAATAATCTTACAAACATGGGTCTCAATCTCTCTTCCTCACAGAAAAGCTCACGTTTCACTCAACAACACATTCAGAATCATCACAGCCTGTCCCCAATTCACTGATATTGACCATCTTCACACAGAAACAAAAATGCTTCCTCTCCAACACCACCTTGATGTCACAGGGACACATTTCATTCATGCCACCCAGACACCAGAACACCCACGTCACCACTTGTTTCATTTCCAGTTTTTCCTTCATGAGTTTCCTTCTGTATCCATCGTGTCCACCCCGTGCATCCCCTTTCCTGCCCCCTATTCCTCCCTGCACCCATTGTTTGTTCAAGCAACCTCTATCTTGTCCTTCAATTCCACTATTGATGTTTCCCCCTCTCTATGCTGTTCCTTTTGTCCTGTTATGTCCTGATCTGTTCAGTGTATTCTTTCTTCCATGAGCCTTGACTGCATATTTACTTTTGAAAACTCAGTCTAACTTATAACCCCTTTGATCCCATTGTCACCCTGAACAGAGAACTCTTCAACATTAATATCATGAAAGATCTCTGGCAGGGTCCAGTCATTGTGAGATGCTTCATTGGAGGATGCAGGTTTCCAGTTTGGAAGCCAGGAGCTGATTGATGATAATGATGATAATGATACCATATTTGTTGCATCCTCTGTTTTGCCTGTACTGTGTTGTTGCATGTGAAATAAATATTGAAAATAAATTTAATTGCTAAATATATTTTTGTTTTCTTGTGTTTAATTGCAATTGTTCAAGAACATGAAAATTCAAGTCAAATAGCCTGGTCGAGTCGGGAATGAACACATGATGGATGGTTCACTACATTGAACTGGAATGAATGAAGTGTTGAGGTTGGAATGGTGAGAGGCACCATCTGTTGGTGGAGGAAGAGGGACAGAGGGAGGAAACTCAGCCTGGTTTTTCAGTCTATTCGGAGTACTCGAGTGCCCTCTGTATAAATTTCTCTTGACTCGGTTTTCTCTATCTGCTTGGCAGTCCTTGCAGTGTTTTCCTTTGAGATTAAACTCAAACAGCAAACAGATATTTCTTAGTTCGTAAAAAGTTTGGAAATTGGAGTTACAGCACCGTGTTAATCCTCATTTCAGGATTTTGCTGTAATTCATTTTTATGCCTCCGCTGACGAAGTTGCCAGAGGAATTGTTTTCGTCTGTCCATGTATCCGTCCGTGTGTCTGTCCATCTGTTATAGGTTTTCATTACCGTGATAACTTAAGAATGCTTGAAGGGATCTGAGATAAACTTGGCACAAGTATGTATAATGATGCAAAGATAAACTAATTCGATTATGGGGGCAAGGGTTCAAAGGTGAGATGTCCTGAAAGGTAAAAAAAAATGTTATAATGCTACTGAAAAAAAAATGATAGGATTGTGACCAAACTTGGTATATGTGTATATCATGATGCAAAGCTGAATTGATTAGATTTCAGCATCAAGAGGTTAAAGGTTAAAAGTCATGTCAGATAAGAATGTGATACTTGAGAACAGCTGAAGGATTGAAATCAAACTTGGGAGAAGTATGTATAATATGTGGTAATGTGGATCGAGGCATATTGGATGAAGTTTCAAACCAAGCTCGGTCTGTAAGAACAAATGGCAATGGTTCAAATTGCAAATTTGTCACTAATATCAGTCTATCAGACATTCTGTCAGTCTGTGTCACTCACATCAGTTCCACCTGTTGCTCGGTTGGACACACCTGTGCATTAAAACTGCGGCTGAGTTGATCGGAGATTTAATCGATCATGTGGGTACTATTTGTGGTGTTGAAAACTGTCATTTATCAGAAATGCTCAGGACAAAGTGTTGGAATTGGGATTAAAAGTATGAACGTTAAATTGTAAAATTAATTAATGTAACCTCTTTCAGCAAAATCACAATGAAATTTTACACAAACAAGAAAAATAATTTTTCAATGTGTGACTTTCAAAATGACGTGATCCACCCAGAATGCTCGGTGCACATGCACAGAAACACCTAGAAACGGCGGTGTTCGGGTCACCATAAAGAATATCTTGTGTGAGAGATAAGGATTTTAATGGCTCGTCAATGGCTCAGCAAGCTCCTGATAGAAGCTGAAAACATTTATAAAAGTACCTGGGAGAAAGGGCTGTGCCTCTGCACAACCAAAGACTTGGAGAACATTCTCATCTTGCCGAATGAGCACCTGTTCATACTGAAAACTCCCGACCATGTGGACCGGTGCAAAGATTGAGTGGACGGACATGTGCTACACAAACCCTGACAGATCACGACCAGTGAATGGACATTGAACCTTGTGGAAGTGCCTCCTGTGAACATGGCAGGCTTGGTGATATATTGTGTGATCCACGGCAGGCTTAGAGAGAATGCATTTTCATGCAATAACTTTGGGAACCAACCCATCCCTGGTGTGAGACAAGGCTTCATGGTCATCATTCCAGTGAGGAGGTACACCATTTGACATTTTCCGATTCTCGACATTTTTACTCGTTCCTTCATTGATGGGTTTGATCAAAAGACAGCTTGTCGCACTTCACAAACATTCTGCTCTAATCACTCTATAATTTCACCGAAGTAATCTTCCATCTGCTTGGAAGTCAGCTAAAATCACCTTCATCAAACTTCCTCACTACTTATATGTGGCACGAGCAAAAATCACTTGCACTTCGCTGCAAAGCTCAGTTTTGGATGTTTTGGTTTGAACTTCTGTTTAAAATGCATGAAAGGAAACATTTTGAAAATTGAGAATTATTCTCATTCAGATTTCAACATCACTGTAACATTTCAACATCACTGTAACATTTCAACATCACTGTAACATGATTTCAACATTTCAAATCCTGCCACCAACCACTCAATAAGAAGTAACCCAAATGCTGGAGGACATCCGCAGACACAGTCAGGCACGAGATGGAACTATGATTCAGTGAGCATCCATGATGGAACTACTTTATTATATGTCGGGGGTACATGCACCTTGAGGTTTCCTTCCCTTTGGTGTACGTAAGTTGTTCGTCGTGCCGAATCAGCCTCTTGTCTAATTACTGCAATTCTAGGTTTGCACTTCACACATATGAGCGATTGTATCGATTAGATACCACTCAAATAACATAATATCACAAAATTATCTCATGCCTTGGATCTTTTTCAGTGACTGTCTGTGACTTCTGAGTGACGTTGCAGTGACCACATCAACAGTGTAACGTTTTTGAAACTTGGACGCCAAATATACAGCACAATGTTAAATGAGGACTTTTTTTTTTTTTTTGTATACTTTGTCGAGGCTCGTATGAGAGCGAACACACATCGCACATCAAGGGGGCATGAGAAAAGAGGGGAGGGAGTGGGAAGGACAAAACAGTGGGGAACAGAGAGATTAGGAGATCTGTGGAAGGGAAAGGGATGGGATGGGGAACATGGGGAATATAAGATGGACATTACAGGGACTTTCAGGAAGGAAAGCAGGGAATTTGAGGGAGGTGGGCTTGGGTGGATTATCGGGGGTAGAAAAGATCGTGGATTTGGATGGGGCATGATAAGAGGTGGTGGTGAACAGCTGTTTTGAAGGCCTGGAGGAAAGAATGGGATTGAATAGAGTGAGGGAGTTTATTCCAAAGGAGGGAAAAAGATGAATAAAAGAGTGAAGGTGAGCAGTGATTCATGATTTTGGTAGCTTTACCAGAAGGGGGTTGGTGGCGGACCTTCAGTGCCCTGCGGAAATATGGTGGGGACAAATCGCAGAGAGAGCAGGGGGGCGAGGCTGGAGAGGAGACAGTAGAAGATAGAAAGACCACCGACCAGCCTGCA
The DNA here is from genome assembly GCF_056783735.1 of Eptatretus burgeri. Lineage (NCBI taxonomy): Eukaryota > Metazoa > Chordata > Myxini > Myxiniformes > Myxinidae > Eptatretus > Eptatretus burgeri. The sequence goes on from NC_140961.1 coordinate 26,323,443, forward strand.
GTAATTGAGTGAGAGGCCCAAAGACTCAGCCTCATTGCCGGAGATGCCAATGATCCGAAAAGCCTTGGTTTCCACAGCGTGAAGCCGAGAAAAGTGAGAGGCAGGAGCACCAGCCCAGAGAGGAGAGCAGTACTCCATCAGGCTGCGGACAAAAGCTTTGTCAGTGGTCAGGATCTCAGGTGGGCCAAGGAAGGACTTGCATGACGGAGGATTCCCAGTCGGCGACTGGCTTTGGAGGCGAGGTTTGAAATGTGGCTTTCCCAGGAAAGGTCATAGCAGATAGTGAGACCGAGAAGCTTGAAAGAAAGGACTTCTTCCAGAGGATTGTTCAGAAAGTGGATGGGGGGGGGTTTCTAAACGGTCCTTTTGGAGAGACATAGTGAGTTGAGTTGTTCTTTCACGTTCACCATTACATGCCATGTGCAACAACGATTCCCAAGTTGAGTTGTTCCAACCCAATGTCCCTGTTCTGCCGGCTCAACTCCCGCATGTTCACCTCGTCCACCAGGGCTGTTGAACGATTTAATCTTGTCGCGGTGTTCTCTCTCGCATGCTGGCCCGTCCAGAATGACTGAAGAGCTCAAAGGAATTATTTCCTGATACACAATCTCAATGAGTTTTCATCAACCTGATTATAATTGGCTCCACGCCTTAACGATCGCTCTGGAAATTAACACCTCATTCACTCATCTTATATATTATTTTCAAGTTTGTGGTTTCATGTCGCGCTATCTACGACTTTGTTCTGTGCTGGAGTAACGTGATATTCGGCTTACATGATCTCAAAGACCATATGAGGGGTATGGTACAAAAAAAGTAAATAAAATGATTCTGAAACAGTGATATCGTATTCCACTTACTGCATTAAAGTAAAATTACTCCTCATACTCTGCATCAGTTCCTTTCTCAAACACACCCACCCCAACATGTCGCGCAGAGTGCGGGTTATGCTCATCAGAGTTAAATCAAGCACGAGGACGATCAAAACACACGGCTCATCACATATCACCCGTGTCTCCACACCTCCCTCTCGCGGGTTTATATTGAATCACAGATTGATCTCATGCCTTCCAGCAACTGTGATTCTCGTCCATCCAGGAAGTTTTGTCTGAGAACATTCCAGAATCTTCACGAATCTCACCAGGCAGTTTACAAGAAAATACTGCCACCCACAGTCAAAATTAGCTCCTTACATCAAGCAGATTATCTTACAATTTACCGATTTGTGCAACAGCAAATTTATAACATGTAACTGTCAATTCTACTCGTTCATGTATCGGCATTTACTGATGCTTACTCACAAATACCACATCATCGAGGTTTGAACTGACACGATACATATGTCAAACCAACTCATCGTCAGCCTTCATTAACATACAGTGTGTATGAGCTATACTTCCACAACATCTCCCCCAACAAATCGACTGAAAGACTTCAAAAACCCACAACCTAATTAGTCACAAGCAGAACAATTCCTGGACAACATGTTGAATAAATGGCCATTTCTCAAGTATCCAACTGGAATCAAAATAAAGAACAATTACTGCACCGTCATCCCAGGAAGGAAGTCAGACATAACAACACACACACACACACACTCACACACACACACACACACACACACACACACACACACACACACACACACACACACACACACACACACACACACACACACAAACAAACACACACACACACACCGAAACAGAATCCAACTTAAAAGCAAAACGAAGTGACAATGTCAGGGTGGACTACCTGATGTTGGTATCTGATAGAAATGACGGCCATTATTCTGGCCCAGAGTCTCTTTCTTGCCTTAATTAAAGATCAATTCTTTAAACTGATTGACTTTTCTGCCAGAGTGAGTTTTATCTTCGACAGACTTCTCAGAGCTTTTTGTTCCATTATCAATTGGATTTTCAATGACGGGCTCTCCAGGAACGTCTTCTGAATGCGGTAATGCATGAGGTGATGAAGGTACGTTCGTATCAGGTGTGAGGTGGCACCTGCTCCTTTTAAGAACTTTGTTACCAACGCCTATACCATACGAGTGAGGCGTTTTAGATGTAGGTGTAGAATAGATAGCACCCAACTGTTCCCAGATCGATTGATGACCAGTTCTGACTAACTTTGTTTCCGACCTGGAGTTCAGGGAGACGTTCAGGAGAATGTTTCTGATTGTATTTGTAAGCGTCTTTTTCCTTGGCCTTGTCATCGTTGCTGTTCACGATATTAGGGTCGATTTTCTCTGCGTTTGGTCGAAGAATCTGTGACAAGGTTGGCATGATTGTCTTCCACCTCTGATCCAGCATCAACTGTGCAGGGCTGAAACCTGTCGGCTCAAAAGAAGTGTTACGCTATGACATCAGCCCGAGATACGGATCAGGTTGGATCAGGATCATTTTCGCAATGTGTTCCGTTTTCTTCGGCACATCCATTTGTCTGTGGATACTTTACGATACTATCTGTGGATAGTCACATGTTCAAAGCCATATTTTCCAGAAAACTCCGTAAATTCCTTGGATGCGAATTGACTTCAGTTATCTGAGATAAGAATATTAGGAATGCCCCAACGAGCAAAGGTTGACTTAATTTTATGAATGAGCATTTAACTTGTGAGAGAGGGCAAGTGTTTGAGCTCGTTGAATCTCGAGTAATAATCCTCCATGACCAGATAATGTTTCTTGTCGAACTCGACGATATCAGCTGCTATCCATTCCCATGGACGAGACGGAAGGGGAATCGGGAATAATGGCTTTCCCTTTTGAGCAGACCAGCACTTGATACAATGATCACATTTACTGACACAGTCCTTGATGTCCCCACTCATACCGGGCCACCAAATACAATCATTGGCTCAGCGTTGATGCTTCCTTCCTCCCTGATGTCCATCGTCATGAATGCTCTGAAAAATCTCCACCTTCATGTCAGTTGGTATGACGATTCTAGTGCCATACAATAACATTCCTTCATAGACAGATAAATGCCTACGATTTCCCAGCACGGATTAAGTATATCCAGACGGTCATCCATGTACTGAGGCAAACCATGGATAGTGCAGTTAATAACACGTTGCAAAACAGGATCCAGCCTGGACGCATCTCTGATGACATCTAACTTTCTCTTGGACACTGGAAAACCTGACTCAACTCCATGAACGAATGTGTCCACCTCTTCTGACAACTCGCGATCTGAGGCATGTTCTGGGAGTGGACTATGGGACAATGCATCAGCAACAACCATGGACTTGCCTGGCACGTGTTCTGCTGCCACATTAAACTGCATGAGACGCAATAGTACAGCGGATAAGCACAATAATTGTGCGTTTTATGAGAAAAGCATGAATTTTTTGACATAGTTAGTGAATACCATAAGGTTTATTTTCAGATGTGGAGGGAAGTCAGATTTGACCTCTGAGGACCATGAGAGGTCAAAATCCAAGATGGCCGCCAGTCCACTGGGTCTCATGTTCAAACGCGTTTAATTTTGGAACTAAACAGTGTAAAAAAAACATTTAAGGTGTCATTTCCAACTACGTTTGGAATGGCCATTCGTTTGGTGATACTTTTGAGATTGCCAGAAGCCAAGGGAATGAATTTCAATCGAGGTCAAGGTCAAGTTACGTTATATACTTTTGGACATTCTTTTGGTAAAGACAATGGATTGGACCAATGCAATATAGCGAAACTTTGCTTCCATTTTGACACGATAGGGATAATAACACAAAAAAATTAACAAAATCGTCCCATGCTGTTCCTCTATTTCATACTTTATTTATAGCAATGATGATGATGGTAATGGCAGTGATCAAAATCTAACAGCCTCCAGAACAGAAGCACAGTGCAGTGCACTTGAGCGCAGCTTTGGCACACTTGCATCATCCAGTGCATCCTTTCTCACAGCGACAGAGGATCAATTCATGGCACGATTTTGATGCTTCTGGGAGAGTGGTCCAAAGCGGCTGCCACCCAGTTGTTTCCTTTGTCCAGCCCCAGTCAGATGGCTCTGACATCTCTGGTCCAGGACCAATGCCTGGTTCCAACAGTTGGCCTGGGAGCAAGTTCGCTTGATGTGCTGATTGAGTGCTGCCTGGGTTGGACGAATGTTCTCTAGAGTTCTAGACTTCTGTGTGAAGAGCTGTTTCCTGGCATGATTCACTTCTTTGCTCTTTCGGTCGGACATTAGCACTACAAATCACTCCAGCAGTAACACTGATCCTTCACTGACCTCACTTGGCATGCATAGGAGTTCATTGAAAGCATCATTTACCTCTGGGAAGGACTTCCAAGTTTCCCAGGCAGTCTTCTTTCCTCTGCCAGCGAATGCAGATACAGTTTCACACCCGGTGAAAGCGTGAAGGACTGGGAGAGTCAGACACTGTGTTGGATTCATTGTGGTAACCATTTCGTGAACAGCTATGTAATTAAAGCTTGACCTGACACCAAAGGTAACCCACAGCTCATTAGGAGCTGTCTTGCTGAATGAAGCTACAGCCAGTACTACCACATCAGTATCAACGGTACGTATGGTCACCTTCTTACACCCCTTTTGCACAGCATCTGCCACATGCAGAAGTCGACGAGTGTCGGCCTCCTCCTGCGAACATGGGGCAAGGCAGGCCAAGTATGACTCAGCCGGAGAGCAAAGGACTCCACTTCCATCTGTTGCATACAGTTCCTTGTCCTCTGCAAGAGGAAGATGAACAACTACGCGTGACAGGAAAGCAAACAATTCGGTTTTGTTATCATCGCATCGAAGGAAGTCCTTCCAGTTCTTTGGCATCACAGTAGAAGGAGCCACAACCTTCATCACCCGTGATGGACCAAAGTTCGCTTCTGCCATTAAAATAATTAAAAAAAAATATCCAAAGGTATTTCCTTTCTTCTCCATTACATATTTTGTGGGTCATCCATTTTTTTCTGCACAGTCTGGTTCCAAAATTAAGGATGTTTGAACATTAGACCCGGGTGACTTGCGGCTATCTTGGATTTGACCTCTCACTGTCCCCTCAGAGGTGAAATCTGACTTCCCTCCACATCCGAAAATAAACATGATGGTATGCTCTAACTACGCAAGAAATTTCATGCTTTTCTCATAAAATGCACAATTTGTTAAAATATGAGAGCTTATCCACTGTACTGTATTACAACACGTGATATAATGACGAACGCAGTGAGCTTCATTCTTAACACATGTTCGTGACAGAATAGGAAACAACAACAACAACAACACAATTCCCCTGGCTATTTGGAATCCGTGTCGTTGGCTATGACCCTTTTGCTTCCGTTTTTTTTTCCTTCTGGTTGTTTTTGTTTCTGGTTTTTGTCATGGGGAATGATGCATGCCGGGAGATCATGACCGGAAGTGTTTATTTATTTATTCAATTATTCTTTTCCCCAAGTTAATTTTATACTTCCGAAAGTGATTTTTTTTCATGACAGGAAGTGTTTCTTTAGTATTTAACATAATATTTAACATTACCGGGAGTGATTTTGAAACTCTTTCCGGAACTTATATTTTCTTTTATTCTTGACCAGAAGTGATTGTTTATTTATTTATTTATTCAATCATTTTTTTCCCAAAGTTAATTTTAATAAAGATATCTCCCACATCATCAAAAAATAATTTTTAAGAGTGATTTACATTATTTGATCGCTGATCCCGAATCCAGGCAGAAGGAACCGGAAATTGCGTCAAAATCATTAGCTGTGCGGCGCTTACACGTACCACGGTATAGTTGGCAAGTATACAGTTGTGAACACGTTATAGGAAAAGTCAGAAGGGAATGTAAGAAGAATTCTACGTTCGCTTCTTGGCTTTGCCTATTCCATATTACTGCATAAGATAATGACGGAACGATGCAAACGACAACGCAATCAGTTTGTTTTGAAATCAGTTCAGTTCCCATGACAACAATGACTGCAGCATCACAAAGCCCATCGGCGGGATGCATTGTTCCGTTTGTTTTGTGAGAACATTCAGTTCATTCCGGCACTTTTGTTGCAGCGAAGTGCTGGGTTTTCGTTGTGTTCCTGAGTTATTTTAAAGGAAACTCGTGGAATACTTGTGTTGAGTTTCAAAACATGTTTCCGGTGCACCAGGTGCGTCGCGGAGTCTGGGCCGTGAACAGATCTTACCAGGTGAGTGGGAAACGGAGAGAAAGAGGGTCGATGATGGACGGAGGGTAAAGGGTTAAAGATCCGATTGATGAGTTCAGAGAGGAAGTTACAGGAAAGGAAACAGATTGTGATATGAAATAAACAATTACAGTTTAATGACGGTTAAGTAAACAAATGTCCTCTTATTTGTTGCTCCAAACAAACCAAACTTGGTGTGAAAGGTTCGATCCGTTTGTTGGGCCTGTGATCACAACGTCAGGTTTAAACTTCAGTTCCCAAGGATCGAATTCACGAATTATTGTGAAGGAAATCGATTCCTCGGGTGTGTTCCGTTAGCAAGCAGCTTGATAACCGCTTACGGGGCGGCTTGCTTCGTTTGAGAGTCGGCTTTTTGAGAGGACGAGTTGTGTTCGAAAAGTGAAAGAAAGATAAATTAATGGGCGGTCAGAAGGAGGAACGACGGCCAAGCTAACATATGGACCTTCCACAATGTATTTTTGGGAAGGAGTTTTGCATGTTTGTAGATTGTGAAGAATTCGGACGAAAAGTGGAAATAACAATGAACTGGACGCTTCAACATCGCCATGTGTGATCGTATAATCGTAGGAATTGTCACAACCACTGATCTCAATCAAACTGGATCACTGATTTTCTGAAGAAAAAGAAACACTGCTCACCGGCCGCCATCTTGGTACTCCCCACCACACACACAAGGAGGGACACGTGATCCCGACGTGCACACCGGCCGCCATCTTGGTACTCCCCACCACACCCTCAAGGAGGATCACGTGATACCGACGTGCTTTGCAATTGGAATTAATAACAAACAATTTTTGTGTGTGGGAAGTGAAATTTCACAGGTAATCGGATGTCCAACTCCTATCTTAATTGGAACCACAGGTGAGGTGTCGGCCGTGTCGTTTTACTTTGATGGATCACTGGAGCTGAATTTGAGTTCTCATATCTGAAGTTAATCTTTCTGTCGTTCATTCGTTCATTGGGTATTTCGTTGGTAAACGGCAATTGTTATGAAAAGGGAGAATGGAAATTTATTTTGATAATAAAACAATTTTACATCAAGTCAGGGGCTTAATTATTTAATTAAATGCTTCAAAATTCACATGGACAATATTAAATAAGGTGTGTGTACATGTATGTGTGTACGTGTGTACATGTATGTGTGTACGTGTGTGTGTATGTGTATGTGTGTACGAGTATGTGTGTACGTGTATGTGTGTACGTGTATGTGTGTACGAGTATGTGTGTACGTGTATGTGTGTACGAGTATGTGTGTACTGTGTACATGTATGTGTGTACGTGTGTGTACATGTATGTGTATGTGTGTACATGTGTACGTGTGTATGTGTGTTTGTACGTGTGTATGTGTGTTTGTATGTATGTACATGTATGTGTGTATGTGTGTACATGTACGTGTGTACGTGTGTATGTGTGTACGTGTGTTTGTACGTGTGTATGTGTGTTTGTATGTATGTACATGTATGTGTGTATGTGTGTACATGTACGTGTGTATGTGTGTACATGTACGTGTGTACGTGTGTATGTGTGTACGTGTGTTTGTACGTATGTATGTGTGTACATGTATACGCGTGTTTGTAGGTGTGTACATGTACATGAATGTGTATACATGTGTACGTTTGTTTGTACGTGTGTATATGTGTACGTGTTTGTATGTATGTGTGTACATGGTCATGTGTAGGTGTGTACATGTGTATGTATGTGTGTACATGTATGTATGTATGTATGTACGTGTGTACATGTATATCTGTACATGTGTACGTGTGTTTGTATGTGTGTACATGTATGTATGTGTGTACATGTATGTCTGTACATGTGTACATGTATATCTGTACATGTGTACGTGTGTTTGTATGTGTGTACATGTAGACGTGTGTATGTATGTGTGTACATGTATGTGTGTACATATATGTATGTGTTGAACACACAAACAGTGTTTTGATTGATCTGAACCGATCATGACCTCGGACCATTTGGAGGTAACATCTGAGCATGAAGGGAACACCTGGAGGGGAACGTCCGGCCTGTTTCAGTTCAAGCTTCATTTTCAGTTCGTTTC